>NW_012104932.1:447316-452204 GCF_000951045.1 Mandrillus leucophaeus | reverse complement strand
CCCAAGAAAACAGCTCCTGGATTCATTGATTTTTTTTGGAGGTTTTTTTGTGTCTCTCCTTCAATTCTTCTCTGATCTTAGTTATTTCTTGTCTTCTGCTAGCTTTTGGATTAGTTTGCTGTTGCCTCTCTAGCTCTTATAATTGTGGTGTTAGGGTGTTGATTTGAGAGCTTTCTATCTTTCTGATGTAGGCATTTACTGCTATAAATTTCCCTCTTAACACTGCTTTAGCTGTGTCCCAGAGATTCTGGTATGTTGTCTCTTTGTTCTCACTGGTTTCAAAGAGCTTCTTGATTTCTGTCTTAATTTTATTATTTACCCAGGAGTCACTCAGAAGCAGGTTGTTCAATTTCCATGACATTGTGTGATTTTGGTGAGTAGAGTGAGTTTGTTAATCCTTAGTTCTAATTTAATTCCGCTGTGGTCTGAGAGATTATTTGTCATGATTTCAGCTATTTTACATTTGCTGAGGAGTACTTCCAATTATGTGGTTGATTTTAAAATAAGTGCCATGTGGCACTGAGAAGAATGTATATTCTGTTGATTTGGGGTAGAGAGTTCTGTAGACCTCTACTAGGTCCACTTGATCCAGAGCTGAGTTCAAGTCCTGAATATTCTTGTTAATTTTCTGTCTCATTGATCTGTCTAATACTGAGTGGGGTGTTACAGTCTCCCACTATTATTGTGTGGTAGTCTAAGTCTCTTTGTAGGTCTCTAAGAACCTGTTTTATGAATCTGGGTGCTCCTGTATTGGATACACACCTGTCTCTTATACACATCTAGATGTGTATAAGAGACAGCTCTGAAGGTCGGTACTTCTAGTTGGCCATTTTGGCCCCACTCTCATTTTAGCCATTTTAATTGTGCAGTTCAGTGGTGTTAAGTACATTCACGATGTTATATAACCATCATCAACATTCATCTCCAAAACATTTTTCATCTGGCAAAACGGAAACTCGGCACCTATTAAGCAATAACTTCCCATTTCCACCTCTTCTCAAATTCGGTCAACTACCATTCTACTTTCTGTCCCTATGAATTCAACCCATCTAAGTCCTCATATAAGTGAAATCACACAATATTTGTCCTTTCATGACAGGCTTATTTCACTTATAATGTTTTAAACGGTGAATGTTATGGTACATTGATTATATCTCAATAAAGAAAAAAATGGGCATGAGATATGTTGGACATCCTTAAAAGTTCTAATGTACATATAACTGAAGATTCAGAAGGAGAAGGAGAATGGTGCAGAAACATAATTCATGGGGATAAAGAACACATCAGCTGACAGATTTCAGAATCTCAGAGAATCCCAATTCAGAATAAACACAAAGAAAACCCTACCTATGCACAGTGAGGTAAAACTTCTATAAAGCAAAGATTAGGAGAAACTCTAAACAGCCACTGGCAAAAAAAAAATCACATTACCTTCAAAGTAGCAACAAGACTGACAGCTGATTTTTCAGCAGAAATAATAAAAATCAGAGGGCAATAGGGTGATATTTTTAAGAGCTGTGAAGGCTGTTTAATAACTATTTTTAAAATGAAAATGAAATAAAGACATTTTCAAACAAACACAGAAAATGGTCAACAGCAGACTTAAAATGTAAAAACTAAAAACAAAACGAAACAAACAAAAACTAGAACCCTTCTGGAGGAATAAAATTGATCCCAGAAAGATACATTGAAATACAGGAGGGACTGGATGAAAACTAGATGAGAAAAATATGTGGATAATTAGAAATGGACATTGGCTGTTTCAAACAACAATAATAACATCTTATAGTATTTAAAATGTATGCACTGCTAAAATGCAAGAGAATAAAAATACAAAAAATAGAAGGGGATCAATAGACAAAAAAGTCAGAAGGTTCTACATGTTTAGTAAAGTGGTTAAAACAGTGATTTTAATTATTTCCACTTAAACCATGAATGTGTGTTGTAATCTCTATGATAATCAGGAAAAGTATAGCTAACAATGAGTAGTCTAAATTATAAACTAGAATGTATAACTTACAAGTTAATAGGTGGAAATAATTAATATGCATTTTTTTGTTGAGTAATCAAAAAAGAAAAATGAATGAAGAAGAAATACATGTGGAGTATCCCTTACCTAAAATGCTTGGAATCAGGTTTTTTTCAGGTTCTAGAATATTTGCATTATACTTACTGGTGCAGTATCCCAAATCCGAAATGTTAAATGCTCCAATGAACATTTCTTTTGCATATTTTAATGTTAGGACTCAAAAAGTTTCAGATTTTTGGGGCATTTTGATTTTCGGATTTTTGGATCAGGGATACTCAATCTATAATATAAAAGAGATGTAGGAAATTACATTAAATACAGGTATATACACCAAGTAAAACAGGAAACATCTAAACTGATATTAGAGAGGATTATACTCAGAATTTCAGAATACTGAGGAAAATGAAGGAATTAGAGAGACTCAAGGGAAACTGGAGATATTGGGAAAGTCTGAGAGGTACTTTAACAAATGACATGTGTCAGTACTCATACATAATTACTCTCTCAATGTGTGATAGTACATATAGATGAATAAGCTTATATTCATCCAAAAATATCAAGCCCCAATTAAACATCAAAAAATAGTAAGGTTGGCAGGGGAGTTTAAATACTTGCAGTCTTATCTATCAATTATTTAAATTACATTTATTTGACATTAATTTTCGGGATAATGATTTTTTTAAATGTTTTATCAAATATCAATATTAGGTAAATGTAATTTTCATGTGTTATTCTTATATGGGTGTGTATGTATATATGTATATATAATTACATATAATATATACAATTTACAACAAATATTTTTATAAGTACAGTTATATATAACAAAATTTAGTTTATTACTATTAACCAGTATATTATCATAAGATTACATATATTTGTATATAGTGTAAATATTAGAATACATATTATATAGTATAATATAAACATATGTATGCTGTATATTTACTATGTAATATATATTCTAATATATACTATATAAAAATGTATAGTATCACCTATTGGTTAATAGTAATATATACTATATAACATATATTTATATGATATAGTAAATTTTTATTAGACTATATTTTATATATAACCTCATTATATATTGGTTCATAATAATTATAAACTATGCTTTTATTATTTTTTTAGAACACCTTTAATGAGGTATAATTCACTACATACAATTCACTGTTTCAAAGCACACAATTCAGTGTTTTAAGTATAGTGACAGGGTTGTATAAACAACATTACTACCTAATTTTTTAACATGATTAGCGCAGTCAAAAGAAGCCTTGTACCCATCAAAAGAATCTTTTTTTTTCTCTTTAAGGAAAACTTCTGAAACTTTTTGTAGAACCCTATGACAGAAAAGGGATTTACTTTTTATTGCTATGACCAGTCTTTTGTTTTAAATAATATGTATGTAGAGTGCAGTGAAGCATCCTGATTAACCTATGATTTGGGAAATTCCCAAGAATTATCAGGAATTCCGACTTCTCTTTCTCCAATGCTGAAGATTGCTGCCTTTGGGAATATGGAAATCCTATCTAGAGCAAAGCGACATGGAGCAGAGCCTCCGGTACATCTGAGATGCACGTAGAGCAGGAGTCAGGGCAAACCTTTGTTGAGCAATTAAGATCTAAGTTTGCTTGTAACCCAGATTAAGCATTACGATTAGATTGCATGAAAATCTAAAACAATAGCTCAACTAACAAAACTGCAGTGGAGAAAGTGGGAGACAGCTTTTATTAGCTGAGAGAGGGAGAAATATAATCTAATGTTGAAACATAAACTTTTTCATTATTATTTTTAAATAACTGTATTAGCTTATGATTTTTTCCACTATAAGCATCAGAAGCCAACTAGATTAAGAAAAAAATGAATGGGTAAATGGGAAGATAATAGAGTCAGTCACAAAATCAAAGGAAAAAATAAAGAAGAACCAGAAGGACAGGAGGAATTGAAAGAGCTTTGAGAAATTAGATAGTCAGAATTAATGAATAGTTTCTTAGGAGTGCCACACTCATATTGAACCAGCTTTGACTACTTTCTTAGTGGAAGGTTCAAATGTCTGGGAGAATGCATTGATTTGCCTTGACACTCTTACCCAGAGTGCATTCGATAGGGCTAGATTGTTCTCTAACTTCAATCATCAGCAGAATGGAAAACTGAAAGAGTAAAGTTCTACTACCATAAAAGAAAACTCTCAAATATGTCTTATATATTAAAACATTATTCTCTTTTCAGTAACTCTTGCAGATTCATTTCAATTAATTTTCTTGAAAATTTTAAGTAATTTTCAAGAAAATTATATGTGTAGTTCAAACTCGTTATTAAAAACATAAAACCTTATTTACAGTAGAGAAACCTGACAAACACTATCTCAGACAGGTGATCAAGCTCAATATCCACAGCGATAAGTCATGTTGATAGCACGCACCCTTGATATGATGTGATGAAAGTGGCACTTTACCTCAGTGTTCTTCTTCCTGAAAACCCATAGCCCCAGTCCAATCGTAAGAAAAACCTCAGACAAATCCCAATGCAGGACATTCTATAAAATACCTGATAAGTATTTCTCAAAACTGTCAAGGGCATCAAAAAGAAAAAAGTCTGAGAAACTGTCAAAACCAAGAGGAGCCCAAGAGACACAACACCTAAATGTAATGTGGTGTCCTGGATGAGATCCTAAAACAGACAAGGATGTTAAGAAAACACGAAGTAAATATGAATGAAGTATGGGCTTTGGTTAATAATGATATATCAACATTGGTATTGTGATAAGTGTACCACACTAATGCAAGATGTTAATAACAGAGGAAACTGGGTGCAGGGTACATGGAAACTCTCTGCTCTGTCTTTACATTTTTT
>NW_012104932.1:428603-446316 GCF_000951045.1 Mandrillus leucophaeus | reverse complement strand
TAATAATAATAATAATAATAATAGCCAAGCCCTGAACAAACCTGGATGGTTGATTGCTCTAGAAAAGCCCTGCAAAAATTCTGGAGCATATTTCCCTTCTTTCTTATTCAAGAAGGTATAAAAAGCAATTTTGATTTCATAGATGTTGATAAAAACCACTCACTCAGCATTTACCATGTTGATCCCTTTGTGGGCTTCACCTTGTTTAACCCTCACAACAACCCTATGAGGTCAGAATCATTATCATTGCCACTTCATAGATGATGAAAAAAGCACAGAATATTAAATCACGGAACTTAATTTCAAACCCAGTGTTGCCCAAAGCTTGTATTAAGCTCTTAGCCTTCGTGTTTACATACAGCGAAATGGCAAGTCACGTTCCTACTGAGTTTTTTTCCAGCATTCTGAAACTTCCAAGTCTACCCCAAGTCAACTACATTTTTAAAAAGTACCACCTCCTCCACAAAATGTTGGTCCATGTAAACCCTGCGTATCTGCTGCGAGAAGTTAGTTTTCTCAAAATAAATACGTATAAGGCCTTTTTAGTCTGGTTGTACTGAATTAATCAGTTTGGAGAAAAACTGAGTGTTGCACTTCTATGGAGAATTTTTTGGTTTCCTTGTATGGCTTACAATTAGCTTACTTCTGTGAGATGCTTCTGGTTAGAATTTCTCTCTCCAAGAATCTGATTTAAACATTTATAGTCCATCAGGTTCCATGGGTTTTGGTGAGCATTTTCAAACAGGTTAGTAATGTCAAGTTTGGCAAGTACTTTGACTTTTCAGTCTGTTTTGTTTGAAAATCAATTTACAGTCTTTGCAAACATGTGACAGCATAAATCAGGCAACCGAGTTCACTCTTAAAATAAAATGGGAGCTTGTTTCATTTTGCTGAGGATATGGGCTGAACACTTTCTACTAGTTTCGAACATATTCGTGTCATACCATAGCAATTCTTAATTCACTAGATGAGCAAAAACAGAAATAAGGCAAGAGAGGTTAGGTTATCTGTCCAGGGCAGCACACAGGAAGGCAGGAATGGAAGCAAATTAAAAATTAACAGGTCTTAAATACACCACCCATTCTGGACTGCTTAACATCTCTCCTTCAGCACTCCTGATATCTGATGTTCAGAGTTAGTGGCATCCATTATCCTAACTAACCTCTTCAGAAAGTCTATTAATTCAGGTATCTTCCATTGAAGATGGTGTGGAGAAAGTGGAGCCTTTAATCAAACCTCCAAAACAGTTCTGTGCCAGAAAACTAATTTAAAATGGAATAGTCTGGGTGCGGTGGCTCATGCGTGTAATCCCAGCGCTTTGGGAGGCTGAGGCAGGCAGACCATGAGGTCAGAGGTTCGAGACCAGGCTGACCAACATGGTGAAACCCCATCTCTACTAAAAATACAAAAAAATTAGCCAAGCATGGTGGTGCATGCCAGACACTTGGGAGGCTGAGGCAAGGAGAATCACTTGAACCTGGGAGGTTGCAGTGAGCTGAGATCGTGCCACTGAATTCCAGCCTGGGTGACAGACTGTCTCAAAACAAACAAACAAACAAACAATACGAAGGAATAAAGTGGAAAATAAAACAGCTGGTTATAAGTACACCATTTAGGCCTTAGATAGCAAGTAATTCTAGTGATTGAGAAACTATTGGTGCAATGTGGCTTAAAAAGAAAACAGGGCAAAATAGAGTTGAAGTGCAGCATTTTCCACATCTGTACTGGACACGCTGATAGTAGACTTAAGAAAATAATTCGCTATAGGAAAATAAAAATCACTAAAAATATTAGTTGTACTCTCCAGTTGTACTTGCAAATTTTAACTTTGCTTGTGTCATCTCTGCTATATGTATACATTCTGAAACATTCAGTCATTTGCTTCTCAATACTCTAATAAAAATGATTATTCTGACTTTCATTCCTCAGCTGCTTAGCTGGAATTTTCCAAAGTAGGCCTTGTGTTTTTCAACACAGTAGACTAAATTTCTGATAGTTTTTAATAATTTACCCCATTCCCAAATATCTGGAAAATCTCATAAATTTTATACGTACTAGTTTTTCTTTCTATTTTGTTTGTATTTCAACCTATCTGCATCCTCATCCTGCAGGATTGTGAGGTGAACTTCTCTATTGGGAAAACTACTTAACTTTGAGCTAAAGAAGAGGGCAACTTGGTCCAAAAACAGCGTCAGCTGAGTGTGGACACACACTTACTTGTGGCATGATCCTAAATCACTGTAACTCTCTTCTCCAAAATGAAAACCGTTGGCTTAAAAGAAGGTTGATCCAACATTCAGGGCTACCCCAGTGACTGGCTGGTACTGAACTCTCCTGCCTGTCCAAATCACTGTGAGAAACCGTAACTGAACTCACGGTATCTATAGGTCAATTTGGTGGCAGATATATGGTAGTGACCCCAGTAAATTAGTGTAAATCAAAAGCATTCTAAATTAAAACAGATGAAATGTAATACATTACAATGACGTTTAGTTTTCAGAACAATGTTTTCCCATTCTTGTAACCATTCAGAAAAGGGTTCATCTGTTTTCTCCTCTTCACACCACAACCTCATTCTAAGAGGCAGAGTAACTAAGACAGTGGGAGAAACTCAAAAGCATGCAAATGTCTTTGTAATTTAACAAAAAAGTAAACCTGGAGTAGCATAGTTTGGGAACAGTTGAAGATATTACCACATGTTTTCTAAACTTGAAATCCCATAGACTATCCCCTAGATATAGGGAATATGAACAGATGGCCCCCAACTTACCGATGGTATAACTTGATTTTTCAACTTTATGGAAGTTTATGTTTCTGTATATGTTTATGTTTAACTTTTTATTTATTTATTTATTTATTTATTTATTTATTTTTGAGACAGAGTGTCACTTTGTCATCTAGGCTGGAGTGCGGTGGCACGATCTTGGCTCACTGCAACCTCCGCCTCCTGGTTCAAGTGATTCTCCTGCCTCAGCCTCCCCAGGAGGTGGGATTACAGGCACACACCAGCTTGCCCAGCTAAATTTTTTTATTTTTATTTTTAGTAGAGATGGGGTTTCACCATTTTGGCCAGGCCGGTCTTGAACTCCTCACCTCGGGTGATCCCCCGGCCTTGGCCTCCCAAAGCACTGGGATTACAGACATGAGCCACTGCACTCAGTCTGTTTATGTTTAAACAAAAGTTTAACTTTATGAAAGGTTATGTTTTGAGGATAATTCTGTCACTAGTCAAAGAGCATCTTGACTTACAATGGTTTGACTGAATGATTTTTTAACTTCAGGTTTTATTGGGATATTACATGCATTTCAACTAGTGATATGTTTTACTTACAGTGGGCTTATCAGGACATAACAAAATGCTAAATTAAGAAGCATCTGCATAAAGTTTCTGTCAGCCCCCACATTTTTGAAAATCATATTCTAAGATAATTTTCCACATTGTCATTTCTTCTTCAATATTGAGGCCAAGACCTCACCTTTCTACCTCCTGTGTAGGTGAGGGATAGTCACATGACCCAGATTTCAACAAGCAAATGAAACAAAGGCAATGACTTCCTTGCAGCAAAGAGCAATGTGAGGAATGAGGCATGTTCAGCAACCATCCTGTTGATGACATGTGTAGAGGAACATGGGACAGGGACATTGAGCTTCAGATATAGCAGGGACAGAGGTCCTAGCAGTAACTTTTCAAGGCTCTGTGATCATCTTCCCACGGAAGGACTAAGCTTTCCCTGTGAAAGTGATGTGCCTGCCAGCAGTCTGGTGGCATCGTTTGGAATTTTTTTCCTGATAGTGTAGTTTCTGAGCCTAATTTTCTAGCCCTCATGGTGATTATGTAAACTCCAGAGTAATTTGTTTACTGCTTTAACTAGCTGGAGTCGATTCTGTTGTTTGCAATTAAGAACACTTACAAATTCAGAAGTTGCAATCAGAAGTGCCTGCATTCAACAAACCTTCCAGGAAATAGGAATCCATGGTTGACTCTTGGGTCTTATTGGTTTTGCAAACAAAACACAAGCATAATCCACTTGCTATATAGTGATTGGAGCCTGGGCAGTTCATGGCAAAAAGTTGCAAAACACTTAGCAGCATCATCGCTTGTACTCATCTGGAATTCAGTATCCATGGAGGGAAAATTACCATGCCCTAAAACATTATCAAGGACAGGAGGATATGAAGGCTGTGGAATGGGAAGCATCTTTCAAGATGCATGGGAGAGTAAGAAAGAATCACTAATTCAAACTATGACGTTCTAGGCTCAAGGTATAATCAGATTGAGTGAATGCTAAAAAAAAAAAAAATCCTGTAATATGTTAGCAAAAGGCTATCATTTTCTGTCATTGGATTTCCCTTGTATACAAAGAGAGAATGATCAGTAATAGTACCATAAATAAATTGATTGATGCCCATAATGCTTCTCAGCCTGAGCTACAACTTTACAGTAGAAATTTTTTTTACAGCACTTGTCTGCCTCAGTCTAACCAGAACTAAATTGTTCACAAAATTAATCTTTGTTTCAGGCTTGAGATCTTCTACCTTATTTTTTTCTTAAAACCTATTTCACATTATTCAAATAGGCAGAATGAAGACATGCAAAGTTATTTCTTCATGAACTTAAAACTTAACAATCTGATGGGAGAAGAAGTATTTCAATTAAATAGATGTCTGCTTTGGTAAGTAGCAAATGGCCAAGCTGATTCCTTTTTAAGAAAATGCTAAAGTGACCTGTTAGTCTGAACCGACAATATGGACCAAACATTGGCTTATTTCCCAAACATATAATTATTTTCAACTCTTCAAATGAACATTTTTTTCAAGGACTAAATATGTGTTCTCATTTTGTGTTTCTGCTTTGTGTCTATGTCTAAGCTTTTAAAAGGCAAATGTTTTTACCCCAATAAAATAGCATAGTCATTTATTAGGGTCCAAAGAGAAAAGTGCTAAAAAGTGGCAATGATCTATTTATCTGAACCTGAGGCCTTGTGGAGTTCTCAAGTTTCTATACTATTTATAAAAGAAATTAATCTACATGATGTAATTTTACATTCTATTTATATCATTATTCTTTATACAACATAAACATAGAACTCAGTGATGTTATTACATGTCATAAATGTCATCATAATTTGTCTTTACACATCATAAATATCTTAGTTTGTGACATTATTACACCTTCGGGTGTCTCTTTCCATATTTATGGTAATTACATCAAAGTATTTACTATAATTATGTCATTTGATGAAATTACAGTAATTACTTCAAAAAATGATAGCCCATGACTAATGAATTAAAATAGCATGGAAATTCACATTAAAAATGACATTAAAATAATGCTAAGGATCTGAGATAACTCAGAAGAGCAAGAACGTTCATTACTGAGTTTTTAACCTTCAAACTTGGTTCTCCAGGTTTTCCCTTATTGAAAAATGTATCTTTGTTGAAGATTGGGAAATGCTTTGTAATGGCACAGAAAACCATAGAGACTTTCGAAAAAAATGGAAAACCCAGTTGCCAGCCTTATTTTTGGCAACGTGGCAAAACAAAAATATAACTTAAAAAACAACTCATAGAAGATAATTCAAATCCTCCTCAATGCATATTCCCATTCATTTTCTTTGTCTTATTTGGAGTCTGTCAAAAACAGGCTTATCTAAACTATATTATATTATTAGGTAAGAGACTGGGCCCATATTGGACTAGTGAGGGACGTGTTTTTCAAGTTGAAATTCATATTCATATATCACAAGACATGGAACTGCAAAGGACCAAGGAATCATTTTATTCAGCCTCTGCCTCCAGATAGATTACTCTAGACAATGGCTTACAAATGGCTGTCTCTATTTTTAGCAGTCTCCGTGGAACAAGACTTCATAGCATCCCTGAAAAGCCTATTTCAAGGTTTACCTTTCATTATTGTGAATTATATACATCAGTGAATAAACCAAAAATCTATATCCTTATGGAGCTTATGTAGAAAGAAAACGAATAAAATTAGAACTCAAGAGAAAAACAAATCCGTAATAAATAGTTACGCCATCTTTTAGCATGTACTACATACTATAATATGCTAAGATAGATACTAAGAGGATAGAGAATGCCAGGAAAGGGTGAGGAGCATAGAGTTGAAAATTTTAATAGGCATGCAGCTTCTAAATAGGTCTGACTGTAAAAGTGACATCACAGCAAAGATTCATTAGGGAAGGGGCCGGGGCATATTTGCAGGAAGATCAGTGTAGGAGAGGAGAGCTATGGAAAAGTCTTGAGCAAGAGGCTGTGAGGTGTGTTGGAAGGTCAAGGAATCCTGTATATTGAAACAGGAAGGGAGCTAGGAATAAGAGATGGAGTCAGTAAGGTGAAGGTAGAGGTTGCTTTTAGACATGTTAATATTGCTATTGGACATCCAGGTAGGTATGTAAAATAGGCAGCTAGTTATTCAGGTTTAGGGATGCAAATTTGGGGTTCATCAGCACGGAGATGCTATTTCAGGCCATGAGATCCATGAGATGGGGCAAAATTGCTTACAGAGAGAGGGCAGATGGATTGGAGAAGGGCAAGACCAGTGGTCTGGGGATCCCCAACAGTAATTGCTCCAAGAGAAGAGCAAGAGCCAGCAGAGACAGCTGAAATAGGGTCCCCAGGTAGGAAAATAGGAGAGCAGTGTTCTGACTGATAGCCCAATAAAGGCAGCATTTAAAGGGGGAAAGACTGATCAACAGGGTCAAATATTTTGGTAGGGCAAGTACAATGAGGACTAAAGTGGATCATTGGACATACAGGGAAATAGAACATTCTGTTCTCCCTGATCTAGACACCCATATGCTGATTATTCATCCTTTGAATCCTAATTCACCAGCCTACTAAACAAAAGTAATAGCAGGTATAAAAAGCTTTATATTTCACAAAGCCTTTTTATATATATTAGCTCATTACATTCTCACAGCAACCTTGGTAAGTGCAGACAATGAAATTGAAATGCAGAAATGTTTAAATGACTCATGAAGTCTCAATTCTACATCTTTAGACTTGAATGCTTTCCAGCATAGACACTTCAGAAAACATCCCATGAAAGTTTCTCCTACTCTTCCAGACTCATCACTCTCTCTCCTCTCTCTGACTTGCTATGTCTGTCCTGACTTTCTATATCGGGGATTCCCAAGGTGTGAAACTGTCACCCTAGAGCCACCACATCCTCTCAGGAGATCAGCAACATCAAAACAATTTTTATAATCATAATAAAACGTTGTTTGCCGTTTTCTCCCTCGTTCTTTCATGAAAATAGTGTGGAGATTTCCAGAGGCTACATGGCATATGGTGTTGCAACAGAATCAATGCAGAAGCAAATGTGAGAATTCAGCTTACCTCTGTTAAGTTGGACATTAAAGAGATTTGAAATAATGTCTATGTGGCTCTTACTTTTTTTGGTTTTGACAAATATAGCTATTTTGTCCTCAAAATAAAATATTACTATTAGCCTCTAATGATTTTTTATTATTTTGAGTGAATTAATGAATTCTTTAAATTTTTTTATTTGAACTGAATATGGCAAATATCAATAGATATACCTACCAAAAAGACAGTCCTAATGGATCATCAATAATTTTGATAACAACTGTCTATATTACTTGGGTCCATGCCACTCCTCTTTACATTCTCTTGCATAATAGTTGGTGTGTTTATTTTAGTTTCCTTTTATATATTTATTTCTTATTTGTCCTAGATTATTAGCTTTAAATTGTAGGGACTATCATTTTTATTTTTAGTTTTTGGCTTCCCCTAGGAATATTCCTACTGGTAGGTAGTTAAGCAATTTCCAATTAACATGTAATGATATTTTATAGGCTGGTTGATTTCATAAATTTCTTTACTGGTTAGTTAAAAGACAATCGCAACAACTTTCTGGTTGTAACTTTATTGCTGCTGGAGATACTTCTCTTAGGGAATTCATTTATTTACCACACATTTATTGAGCACATGTTGTATAGAAGGCTCTATGGAAAATACCAGCCAGACGGATGAGACCACAGTTCCCACCTTCCAGGCATTTGTGACTCAGTAGGAAAGATAAGATGGGGCATCTTATTATAAGAGCTGGTATGTCCTTGATTCTAAGAATGCACTTCTCCTTGCCCCACATATTCTAACATCTCTATAATCAAAACGAGTCTTATAACTGATGCTGTCATAGTTTAAGTGGCAAAATCTCTTTTCTTCCTTAGAAGTACATAACATAGGGTACATTGTACAATCACTTGAGTCTTTGATTTGATGAAATATGATAAAAGCCAATCAAATATAGAAAGCTTAATATGACAAATACCCAAAGAAAACAAAACAAATGCAAGGAAGAATTTTGGGAAAGGAGATCTACACATCCAGGTAATTGTGCAACTATTTTCCTCTTGGCTATTTCTTCACAGACTGCATTTATTTTAAACTTTATTTTACTTCTCTACATTACTCTTAAAATATGGAGCCTCTAAACCAACATTTCATACTGAATTTTTATCAAAACTTCTAATAGCTGAACAATAAGAATCACTTGCCATAGGCCTTTGAGAATCTGTCTGGAAAAAGTTTCCTTTGTAGCCCAACTTGGCATATGGCAGAAAGGACCTGAAGTCCTCATATTTGGACAGTGTGTTAAAATAAAAATGACTGAAAATTGGATCTTTCTTACTTTTTCTACCACATTCTTTCTGCATAGTTCCTACTAAGATCCCACGCAATTTACCATGTGAATTTATGTCTAGAAAGTGAACTTAGAGATATAAGGTTACTATTTTTAGCTCTCAATTCACTAATTAGTTGAAGCTAATTAGTTTGAACACCAACTATTTTTGACCATAAATGAGGTTGGATTATTTGTCTCCTCATTTCTGGGAGAGAGAGAAAAAATAGAGGAATTCAATCTCATATTAGTAAGACCTCATATTTGTGAACATAACAAGGCCATGGTAAGTATAAATCCAGTCTACTGTCTCCTGCCATCCAAACTAAGATTCATTAGTAGGCCCTGCAGACAATTAAATAGTCATTTCCATTTACTATGTTGTTGAATTAAGTACCTAAACATTTGGATAAGTTGGTAAGACTTGAAATCAAAACAAAAATGAAAAGAGAAACGAAACAAAACACTTCATTTATTAGAAAATTACATCTATCAGAACAAAATAACCTGTCCTTTGGCTATAAGCCTGGTTTTAAAATGTTTCATCTTTCAGATACATTATTCTGTGAATGTTGTGAGTGAGGTAATGATTGCAATAACCTTTTCTATTTTGGGGTTAACAGAACAGAAAACAAACGTGGCAAATTTTCATTATTTCTGTTTCTGGCTTTTTGAAATGAGGTAAGGGAATACAAAGGTTTACAAAAACATAATTTTTTTTGGTTCAATCTCTGCCTAAACATGTTTTATATTTGCTGTGTTGTCCAAATTATGCACCTTAATGCTCCTCCATGGCTTCATGTTTGTTTCTACATGATTGTTGCATTTGTAATGATATCTTGGAAGGAGTGGTTAGCTTGAAAGGATTAGAAGTGAGATATGGAATCTGGTCCCCTTAGGTCATTTGTTTGTATCCAGCTGAAGTCAGCAGTGGCTAAAATTCATTACCATCTGGCAGTTTTTCCATGGCCTCTGTGACAGAACTTGTGGTCCTAGTCTAGTACATACTAGACAGATGTCCAGGTCATAAAAATCACAACGATACTTGGCATTGTGTCACCCCCTTGTTGACAGTACCATCAGACAGGCCAGAGATCGAAGTGGAATAAAGAATGAGCTGTCTTCATCCCATCCAGTGGTCCGCTGGCAAACAGATACTCAGTCCTTATGTATTCTGTGTGAGGAAAAAAGCTCTTGGCTATACTCAAAGGAAATGAAAAGAATTCTAATCAATACAGCATCTCCCAGCACATGGTTAGGTGTTCTGACATATCTCCCTCCACAAACACAAAATTAGATGAAATGGCTAAACTTTTCAAATCTTTCCTTTTGATGGAAAATGAGAGTTCATGTATTTATATTGTCTTAAGGTTTTCAAACTACTGTATGATTGTAAACACAGTTTGTAAACTTGAGCTAGCCATGTACACTGTACTTGTTACATAGCTCTGTATATGCCATTCTGACCACATCTACCTTCCCCAAGATCCCAAACATTTCCCTATTATAGACATATGTTCTGGCATAGATATTTATAAAAATCTCTTATATTTTCAGTCTCTTTGCTGAATAATCCCTTTACTCTCTTGCCCTAATCACAATCTGCTGGTTCTAACAAAAATGCTCCCTTTTAGTTTTCTCTAATAGTGGCTGGCTTTCCTTCCACTAGCCATTTTGCAATCATTATTCTTCTTGTCTTTGTGATTTCAATATCTCCATGGACAATCCATTTTAAACAAGTTCTACCCCCTCAGCTATTGGCTTCCTCACCTTCACTGATCTTGTTCTCCATTAACCTCAGCCACCCACTCCCAAGGTCTCACCCTCATCCAAGTCATCACCAGTAATTGCAGGATTTCCAGCTGCTCGGTTTAAATTATTATACTCTCTGACTGTTATCTACTATAATTCCCTTTCATGTTGTCTTATTTCCTTAATTCTTTACCAAACCAGAACCTCCAATCCATTGACCCTACTGCCTTTGCACTGTCTATCACTTCATTTTTATCGACATATTTCTCCCAACTATGCTCAGATTGCATGGTCCATCCATATCCATTATTATCATATTCCCTTGCATGAATCTCTACTTTCTTTTCTTTCCCCCTCTGTATTACACACCTGGTAAAAAACCAACTTGTTCAACTCCAACTCTCCTCCTGCTATGTGCTTATATTCAAGGGGTGGAATGTGGCAATCATAGTCAAACATCTATAATGTCTGGCCTCAAATCGAATTTGTGACCACAAACTGCTTATGGGCCCTTGATAGTGCCTGCCAATGTCATCATGTTTTCTTAGTTATTTTTCTATTTACTTCACTTCCTCACTGTCCAGGTGACTATTGCATACCTAAAAATTTTAATATTCTATCCTCCTCCACACTCTCAACTCAGAAGCGTGTTTCATTTTCCATTGATAAAAACAGAAGCAACCAGGAGAGAACTTCCACATTTTCCCATTACCTGATAGATAAAATTATCTGTCTCCCTCTTGCAGATTTGTATCTATATGAGTGTTGCCTTTGTAATAATATCTTGGAAGGAGTGGTTGGCTTGAAAGGATTAGAAGTGAGATATGGAATCTGGTTGCCTTAGGTTATTTACACCATCAACTTCTCCAGCTTCACTAGATTGTTCCATTAGTGTTCTATACACCACAATATATCTGATCTCTTAAAAATTACAGACATACAGCCTTAACCACATATTTTCTCCAGTTTCTGCAGCATTTCTCTGCTTCTCTGTGTGATAAACGTCCTTACAGGATTGGGCAATGTTTGTTTTCTTAGTTTTCTCTGCTTTCTCCTTTTCTCTCCTGAACTCAGTCCAACTATTTCACTCAAATAACTCTGTTAAGGTTAATTTATCAACATATTCAGGGGGAGTTTTCAATCCTAATTTTATTCAACGTCTCAGTGTCATTTAATGGAGTTGGTAGTTTCTTAATCTTCAAAATGCTTTTGAAACATTAAAAGAAAGAGAGCTACCAGTGCTCTATTCTCTTCGTGTCAGCCTCTTATCTGACTGGCTGCTCTCTCTAGATCTTCATTTATTGTAATATTGTTCATCTATCACAAGAAATAAGGTATTAATATATGCTATAACATAGATGAACACTGAAAACATTATACTGAGTGAAATAAGTAATCAATTAGTTAATGCACATTTGGATTGTTTTTGATATTTGGCAAATATAAATGTTACTATGAACATTCACATACAAGCTTTTGTGTAGATACATGTTTTCATTTGTCTTGAGTACATACATGGAGTGAAATTGATAGATCATATGGTAACTCTATGTTCAATCTTTCGAGGAACTGCTGTTTTGTTTTTTAAAACGGCTGCACCATTTTATATTATCACCAGCAGTGTATGAGAGTCCAGTTTCTCCACATCCTCACCAACATCTATTATTATGTCTTTTTTATTATAGCCATCCTATTGGGAATCAAGTGATGTCCCATTGTGGTTTTTACTTGCGTTTCTATGATGGCTAATAATGTACATCTTTTCATGTGTTTATTGGCCACTTGTATATTTTCATTGGAAAAATGTTTCTATTCAGATCCTTGGTTCATTTTAAAAATTGGGTTGTTATATTTTCATTATTAAATTGTAAAAGTTCCTTTTATATTCTAGAGACAAGACTCTCATCAGAGATATGATTTGCAAATATTCTCTCACATTCTGTAGATCATCTCTTTACTTTTATGATAATGTCCTTCGACACAAAGAAGTTTTCAATTTTGAAGGTATTCAGTTTACATGTGTTTTCTTTAGTTTCTTGTGTACTTGGGAACCTATCTAAGGAATTATTGCTTAATCCAAGGTCATGAAGATTTACTTTAATGTTTCTTCTAAGAATTTTACAGTTGTAGGCTTTGGATCCATTCTGAGTTAATTTTTGTGTACCATGTGAAGTAGAGGGTCCAATATTACTCTTTTACATGTGGTATTCAATTGTCCTATCATCTTTTGTTGATAAGACTATTATTATACATTTAATTGTCTTGGAACCCTAGTTAAAAAAATCAATTAATAGTAAATGGAGGGTTTATATCTGAACTGTCGATTCTATTCCGTTGATTTACATGTTTGTTCTCAGGCGGGTACCACACTGTCTTGATTCCTGTAGCTTTGTAGTAAACTTGAAAAATGTGAATTCTGAGTATTGCAGCTGTTTACTTTTTATTTCAAGATTATTTTGGCTATGTTTGGTCCCTTGAATATCAACATGAATTTTACAATCAGCTTGTTTTGTTTTTGTTTTTGTTTTTCTTCAAATAATAGGGAAAAATGAGAACAATAGCTGTCTGAGAGGGGAGGAGAAAAATATGAGACAAATAATAGGATCTGCCTAATTCTTTATTCACACTACCTGGAAAGCAAAGCAGACATAATCTGTGTGTAGAAACAAAAGATGAAACAATCTGTTACCTCTGTTGATGCTTTTCAATAAAATGAGGACATCCCAATTGAAGTCTAAATGGATCCATTTGTTTAAGTCTCAAGATTATCAGTTTTATCACAGGAGATACTTTGTATAAAGTATGCAAAATCAAAGGTCATACAAGAAATAAAATATTTAAAATGAGAATACTCATGGAAGGAGAAGAACTATCTCATGGATTTTAGCAAGATTTATATGATGAGTAATAAGGAAGACATAAAAATCAGACCTGCCTACCACATTTAACATCAATCATTTAAAGGCTCTTTATGTAATCTTGTATTTCATTGCCTTTCATAAGAATAACATTATTTAGAAGGCAAACAACTTGCTTGATGAGTTTTTAAAAATCATAAGTAGGTACATTTTGGACAAGAAGTTTTTACAAGTATTGCTGCAGTTTGCCCATTATCTGTCTCTTCCATCTCTAATTTGTTATATAATCTCTATTCTTGATTATGGCGCTTTGTAGATAGTAAATATGTCTTTCATCTTGGATCTATAATGTCTAACCCATTGCCGGGTGAGTAGCAGGTGATCAATAAATGCTTATTGAATAAGTGAATGAAACATAATATTCTCTTATAAGTAAGATAGATGAAAATGTAACTAGTTGAGCTCTATCAATTTTATTTTGAACTAGGCAAGGTGAAATGAACATGTATATATAATCTGAGTGTCTGAGGGGAGAGGTCATTTCATTCTTAACCATCTTGCTATACATTTCAGAATCAGAGGTTAAAATGGCAAGGGATGAGTGGCAAGGTGACATAGAACAGTTACACTGCATGTAGTCAAATGTTTTCTGTTGCATATCTTAGCAGTTGTCACTCCTTTCACATTTCAATTTCCTAACTATAATAAGGCTACAAATGTGCAATCTTCCAATTCAGATGAGGCTGAGTTTTTATTCATGTAATCGCAACCCAAGTTATCATGAATTAAGTTATGTGCCATTCAAGAATGTGATGTTCACATTTACGAAAGAATTAATATGTGCAGCTACATTGCCTTTAACAAATTATTATTAGGCAAGGATATGAAATGCATTGGTAAGAAATACTTAACAGATGATACTATGACAATGTGCTATTAAGCATATTACTGTAATGTCAATATTATTAAACCTATGTACCCAGCTAATCCATGAATATGAATTACTTTTGTATCAGTCACACTTTATTATTTATTAGGATTACTGTAATAACTGTAACTATTCCTTTGAGACAACCTCAGGGCATGTCTCCCTCAAAGCTGCAGCTTAGAGAACCATTGAATTCAGATCTTATCTAACAGTGAGTCCCTTAAGTACAATTTCTCCAGATCATTTTGTTGAATCAGATGTGACTAAAAGATGTGATTGTTTTCCACTGAAAATTAAGATAGCCTCCATAGCTATTACTAAAATTTGTTGAGGCCTCCAAGCTACCTGGCACTTAACCAAGTGCTTTTCATATATTGTTAAAAGTTACTTCCCAAATTCTGTAATATATTATCCCCAAATACAGAAGGAAAAATTTATGGTTAAGAGAGATTAGAAAGTAAACATCTAAAGTGTCAATGCTTTAGTGCAAATACTTGGGTCCAAACTCAGTTGTCTTTGTTACCAATCAGAGATTCTTAAATAGGACTGAATTATGTAAATAAACCACTAAAATTTGGAACAATTGAAATTCTCTTATTTGAGTCCATCGCCAGCAGACGTTACATGTTTTTGTTCCTCCCTTTGCAAATAGAGATGGCAGCTTGTTATAAAAATTGGGGTAATAGTGTACAATAATTGAAAAAGGTTTCTCACAAAATCACCGCTTTTTCTAAAGTACAATTGGATATTTGGTTTTATTATTCCCATTAGAAAGAATCCACTGAAATGCACAAGATTATTTACTTAAACTTTCAGCCCTTCTTACACCTAGTCTAATGTTTAGTTTATGTTTTGAGATTTGAGGATGACTATTTGGATAGTCTTCTATTTTCTAATATTACCTTTGCAATAATTTTTTCCCACTGTTATATATTTTAGTTAATTATATAAATATGTGTATGTGTACATATAAAACTTTACACTTACTTGTACCACTCTCAAATGCTGAGGGAAGGTGAAAACAGCATAGGATGTAGCAGTGCATAAGGTTAAGGAAAAGAGCATTTCCTGAGACAAGAAGTGACTCCAGGTTCTGCATGTCTGTTGATCTTCTGTATTCTGCTAAATCAAGCAATAGGCATTGCAGCTGAAACTCTGATTACTTCTTCACAAATTTGCTGTCTTCTTAAAAACAAACACTGTATCTAAGCCTCCTTAGCAGTCACACATATCCCAAATACCACCACAATCCTTTAGTATTTAGATTTGTTTATATCTTGAATAAGATACAAGCTGCAGGTTTCCTGGAAAGGATGTTAAGACAACAGGTGGCCATTTCTGTCTTCCTCTTCCTATTTCTTTCTCATGGAAATCTGCACATTGTTGCATTATTCTGTTCTAAAGATGAAATCCAGGGATGAACTCAGGACACTAATCCAGAAATGACTAAAATCTATTGGACATTGTTGTCCTGTGCTCATTCATATTAATCTTTTTTGCTTTAATTTTTTTTTAACCCAGCTCTTTACTGATTTAACGGTTTAAACTAAGTTCTACACTAGCACAGAGGATAGAGAGACTACGTTGGTCTGTGGAGTTCAGTGAAGGTTCCACGAAGGATGCGGCAATTGGAGCTGAATTTGGAGTTAGAGAACTGTGAGTTTGTTTCATCTATGCAACAGGCAGAATGCCAAATATGTCATGTTATGCTTTGGGAATTGTGCAGAACACCCTCCATTACAACTGCTTAAGAGCTGTTGCTAGAAATCACTCTGTTTCAGTTTCACAGTTTTCGTCCATTTAGATCAGGTCCTTACCGTCAGGGTGCCTTAAGGTTTCTGGTTAAAAAAAAATATTGTTGTATGTTAATATCTCTCTCACAGGGTTAAAATTTCAATCAGATTTTAATAGATCCCAAATTAACCTCAATTAGGGCATCATGATTGTCAAGATGTTAATATCCTTAATTGCTGAGCTGAATATTTACCACATTTAGCAGCAAATAAGTAGTGCTAAAATCAATGAGATGAAATAGTTACATATGAGTTTTTAATTTAATTATTTTACTTTAAGTTCCAGGATACAAGTGCAGAATGTGTAAGTTTGTTACATAGGTGTACGTGTGCGGTGGTTTGCTGCACCTATCAACCCATCATCTAGGTTTTAAGCCCCCCATGCATCAGCTATTTGTCCTAATGCTCTCCCTCCCCTTGCCACCCATCACCCGACTGGCCCTGGTGCATGTTGTTCCCCTCCCTGTGTCCATGTGTTGCCATCATTCAACTCTAACTTATGAGTGAGAACATGTAATGTTTGGTTTTCTGCTCCTGTGTTAGTCTGATGAGGATGATGACTTCCAGCTTGATCCATGTCCCTGCAAAGGACATAATTTCATTCCTTTTTATGGCTACATAGTATTGCATGGTATATATGTACCACATTTTCTTTATCCAGTCTATCATTGATGGGCATTTGGGTTGGTTCCATGTCTTTGCTATTGTAAACAGTGCTGCAACAAACATACATGTGCTTGTGTCTTTATAGTAGAATGATTTAAATTCCTTTGGACACATACCAGGTGATGGGATGGCTGGGTCAAATGGTATTTCTGATTCTATATCCTTGAGGAATCATCAAACTGTCTTCCACTATGGTTGAACTAATTTACACTCCTACCAACAGTGTAAAAGCATTCCTATTTCTTCACAGCCTCACCAGCATCTATTGTTCCTCAATTTTTAAATAATTACCATTCTGACTGGCATGAGATAGTATCTCATTGTGTTTTGATTTGCATACATCTAATGATCAGTAAAGCTGAGCTTTTTTTCATATTTGTTGACAGCATAAATGTCTTCATTTGAGAATTGTCTGTTCATATACTTTGCCCACTTTTTGATGAGGTTTTTTTTTTTGTTTTTTGTTTTTTTTTTTTGTAGATTTGTTTAAGTTCCTTGTAGATTCTGGATGTTAGAGCTTTGTCAGATGGGTAGATTGCAAAAATTTTCTCCCGTTCTGTAGGTTGCCTGTTCACTCTGATGATAGTTTCTTTTGCTGTGCAGGAGCTCTTTAGTTTAATTAGATCCCATTTGTCAATTTTGGTTTTTGTTGCAATTGCTTTTGGCATTTTCGCCATGATGTCTTTGAGCATGCCTGTGTCCTGAATGGTATTGCCTAGGTTTTCTTCTAGGGTTTTTATGGTTTTGGGTTATACATTTAATCTTTAATCCATCTTGAGTTAATTTTTGTATAAAGTGTAAGGAAGGGGTCCAGTTTCAGTTTTCTTCATATGGCTAGCCAGTTTTCCTGGCAACATTTACTGAGTAGGAAATCCTTTCCTCATTATGTGTTTGTCCAGTTTGTCGAAGATCAGATGGTTGTAGATGTGTGGTGTTATTTCTGGGGTCTCTGTTTTGTTACATTGGTCTATATGTCTGTTTTGGTACCGGTACCATGTTGTTTTGGTTACTGTAGCCTTGTAGTATAGTTTGAAGTCAGGTAGCATGA
>NW_012104932.1:387089-428553 GCF_000951045.1 Mandrillus leucophaeus | reverse complement strand
TGGTACCGGTACCATGTTGTTTTGGTTACTGTAGCCTTGTAGTATAGTTTGAAGTCAGGTAGCATGATGCCTCCAGCTTTGTTCTTTTTGCTTATGATTGTCTTGGCTATACAGGCTCTTGTTTTGATTCCATATGAAATTTATTATAGTTTTTTTTTTTTCTAATTCTGTGAATAATGTCAATGTTAGTTTGCTGGGAATAGCACTGAATCTATAAATTACTTTGGGCAGTATGACCATTTTCATGATACTAATTCTTTCTATCCATGAGGATGGAATGTTTTTCCATTTTTTTGTGTCCTCTCTTATTTCCTTGAGCAGTGGTTTATAGTTCTCCTTGAAGAGGTCCTTCACGTCTCTTGTTAGCTGCTTTCTTAGGTATTTTATTCTCTTTGTAGCAATTGTGAATGGGAGTTCATTAATGATTTGGCTCTTTGCTTGTCTATTGTTGCTGTATAGGAGTGGTTGTGATTTCCGCTATTGATTTTGTGTCCTGAGCTGTTGCTGAAATTGCTTATCAGCTTAAGTTTTTGGACTGAGATGATGGGTTTTTCTAAATATAGAATGATGTCATCTGCAAACAGAGACAATTTGACTTCCTCTCTTCCTATTTGAATATGCTTTCTTTCTTTCTCTTGCTTAATTGCCCTGGCCAGAATTTCCAATACTATGTTGAATAGGAGTGGTGAGAGAGGGCATCCTTATCTTGTGCCGGTTTTCAAAGGGAGTGCTTCCAGCTTTTGCCCATCCAGTATGATATTGGCTGTGGGTTTGTCATAAATAGCTCTTATTATTTTTAGATATGTTACATCAATACCTAGTATATTGAGAGTTTTTAGCATGAAGTGGTGTTGAATTTTATCAAAGGCCTTTTCTGCATCTATTGAGATAATCATGTGGTCTTTGTCATTGGTTTTGTTTATGTGATGGATTACATTTATTGATTTGGATGTGTTGAACCAGCCTTGCATCTCAGGGATAAAACTGACTTGATTGTGGTGGATAAGCTTTTTGATAAGCTGCTAGATTTGGTTTGCCAGTATTTTATTGAGGATTTTCGCATCGATGTTCATCAGGGATATTGGCCTGAAGTTTTCATGTTTTGTTGTGTCTCTGCCAGGTTTTGGTATCAGGATGGTGCTGGCCTTATAAAATGAGTTAGGGATGAGTCCCTCCTTTTCAATCATTTGGAATAGTTTCAGGAGGAATGGTACCAGCTCCTCTTTTTATCTCTGGTAGTATTCAGCTGTGAATCCGTCTGGTCCTGGGCTTTTTTTGGTTGGTAGGCTATTAACTATTGCCTCAATTTCAGAACTTGTTATTGGTCTATTCAGGGATTCAACTTCTTTCTGGTTTAGTCTTGGGAGAAATTTATCCATTTCTTCTGGATTTTCTAGTTTATTTCTGTAGAGATGTTTATAATATTCTCTGATGGTAGTTTTCATTTACGTGGGATCAGTGGTGATAGCCTCTTTGTCATTTTTTGTCACATAAGAATTTATATTTACTTGAGATAGGCATTTTCCAAGGACTTAAATTTTATTTTATATTATTTAACCTCTGTTACAAGGTATAGAAAATTCAGTCTTAGATATTCATTCAACATTTTTTATTATTAATTCATTTAACAAATACCCTGTTGAATGATCTTCTCTAAATTGGTTATGTTATGGCCTTTATTAAGTGGTAGGAAAAGAAAAATTCACAAATCACAGTCTCAGTGAAATCTGCTTTCGCTATAGACTAATGGCCCTTTACAGTTGGGAACTACCTTTTTTTAAAAAAAATTTTAATCAGGTCTGACTTTTAAGAACATATGCACTTATCTGGAAATTGAAACAATATTATCTAATATATCCTAGGAATCTTGAAATTTTAAAATATATCACATATGAAGCACATAGTAGTTTCATAAGTGTCTAGCACTTTAAAAGTTATTATTCTTGTACTACTTCTATTATTACTATATTACTATTATTTGTACTGTATGTAAGTTGCCTTGAATTTCCTAGATCCTGGATCCAGAAAAATTAAAATCATATGAGAGGGTTGATATACAAGAAAATTCAAAAGTAGAGTTAGCAAAACTGGTTTTTTAAAAATTGCTGCAATTTTGTTGCAAGTTTGAATACAGTCTTGGAATTCTTTGGGTAATATGGTAAAAAATTATCTCAGCTAAATTGTATATGATTTTTACCAACAGGTTAGTAGGAACTGGTAAATTTAAATAATGTATTTATATCTATTGCCTGAACAAACATGGTCTTACTCAAGCCAAAATGTAAATTTGAGATCTTTCTCCTGTCACACTTGATATGGTTTAGCTGTGTCCCCACCCACATCTCACCTTTAATTGTAATAAACCCCACAGGCCAAGGGCAGTCCCAGGTAGAAATAATTGAATCATGGGGGCAGTTTTCTCCAAACTGTTCTCGTGGTAGTGAATAAGTCTCACGAGATCTGATGGTTTTATAAATGGAAGTTCCCCTACACAAGCTCCCTTGCCTGCCATGTAAGGCATGTCTTGCTTCCCCTTCAGCCATGATTGTGAGGCCTCCCCAGCCATGTGGAACTGTGAGTCAACTAAACCTCTTTCCTTTATAAATTACCCATCTTGGGTATGTATTTATTAGCAACATGAGAACAGACTAATACAACACTCATTCTTCCTTTAAGTTACAGTATTAATGAGGTTATTGAGTAAACTGGATTAGATAGAGGCCGACCAAAAAGCAACTTCATTTTTTCATACCACTGCATTTCTTTCATGGTCTTCTAAGTCTTTTCTCAATCTTGTGATATTCTGGGATTATGCCAAATCCTTTATCTTCATTTTCAAACATAAACAAATTATCTCATTTTCTATTAGATCTTCAATCTCTCATGAAATTCAAACTTACTTCCTCTCACAGCTTAGCCTGAGAAATCTTATTTTCCCCACCCTGCCTTACTACTCATCACCTCCATTCACTGTGTGGTCTCAGGGTTCTTCTGGGAGTAGAATGATGTCTTAGTCTATTTAGGTGCTATAGCAAAATATCATAAACGGAGTGGCTTATAAACAACACACATTTTTTTCTCTCGATTCTGGAGGCTGGGAAGTCCAAGATCAAGGCAGACTAGGTATCTGGTAGGGCCCAAACTTCTGGCACATAGATGGCAGTTTTTTGCTCTGTCCTCCCATGGTGAAAGGGACTCACTAGCTTCTAACCCTCTGGGGTCTCTTTTATGAAGACACTAGTCTCAATCATGAGGGCAGAGCTCTTCCAAAGGCCTCACTTCCTAATACCATCACCTTGGGGGTTAAGATTTCAACAAACAAATTTTGGGAAAACATAAGCTTTCAGTCCACTGCAAATGGGGAGAAAAAAAGAGGTGAGGGTAGATACAAAGCTACTGCTTGACTGGTAAATGTGCAGTCTGGCATGGGAACACTTGTCCAAATGCTAATCCTTCCCGTAATGAGTTTCTCAGAGATTCCTCCACTAAGAACTTTGGCTTCAATCCACTAGCTCCTTATGCCTCTTACCCAATCCCTGGAGTCTTTAAGTCCACTTTTCCCTGTTTAAGGTTTTGCACAGTTTCTTCTAAGACAGTTCAGAATCATATCCCTTCATCAGAGTTCTCATTTGGCCCCAGGGAAGCACACCTTTTCTCCACTGCAGATGAGATTGTGGTGCATTCTTCTGAATATTCTATAATAACAAAGACCTAGCCAGCTTTTAAAATTTAGACTGTTTTTCAGACATAAGTCAGATACTAGTTCCCAAATCTCTCATATTTATAAAGACATTGCAGTAGGTACCAGTAAGGTTCTCTTGACATCTTCTTTCTCCCCTATCCTTATGTACTCTGAGAATGAGTGATGGCTAAGTGTTGCCTGATATTTTGGGGGTCGTCTCTTACAAAGTTCTATAAGGATGTTCTGACACATTTTTTATTGTGAAAAGGTACCAATATCTTTTGTTCTCAGATTTGGGGATCTCAGCCAATACAGAGACAAAAAGCATCATCCCTTTTGACGTTAGAATAAACAGAATAATTTATGTTACTTTCCCCTTTGTTTAACTAGTCCCTTGAGAACAGAAGTCATGTTTTATGCAGCATTGTAGCTATTATAGCAAAGAGCACAGTGCATTGCATATGTTACATGCTCAATATGTACTGAATGAAGGTATAGTTAGGAGTAGTTTTACTACTTGCCTCTTCTACCAAAACACAGCCAGGGAACTTTTCATTATTAGATGCAATCAGGTTCCTTGCTGGCAAGAAAAAGATGGCATATCCAAAGAGTTTAACTAAAGAGTAGTAAATGAAAGAATTATTTGTGTGGGCCAAGACTAAGGAAGCCAAGGAGATAAAACACCTTAGAGATTAGTAACAGTGAGAAGTCATTGCCACCCTTAGGTCTGAGAGAGTAAGGGGAAGGAATGATGTTCCTAAATCATGAAGGATGCTGGATCTGTGAAATACAAAGGGTCTGATGGGATCCAAGGTCAAAGCAGAAGGTTGTCACTGTCAGGACAGTGGCAAGGCAGGAAGAGCGTATGGGCATGAACCCAGGGTGATAAATACTCAACTTCTGTCTCCTCCCATCCTCCATTTTCCTGTCAGTTCCTGCCATTGGCTGAATCCAACTGGAAGCCAGATGGCAAGGGGACTTGAGCAATGTAGCTCTGGAGGTCAGCCCTGTGGGATGGAGAGGAAGACAGAGAAATGCACATAATGAATCATAGAAAAGGGTAGGTGGCAGGGAACAACAGCAGGCTACTACAGTTGGGAAAATCAAACCAGTGTATTTAAGCCATTAGGAGAAATACTACATAGTGCATAGTTGTTGTTTATAATCAAAATGCTCCTTTTGTGGTCTACTTCATTTTCACGACAGAGTAAACACCTTTGAATCAAAATCTCGGATTTTAACTTTGATTTTTGTTTGCTTATTTATATGCTTTCTTCAAAACACGTTTATAACAATTTGCAAAGATATTCAGATATGACAATCTAAAAAATATGTAACATGGTGAGATGAACTAAGATTAATGCTAAAGGAAAATATGGGTAGAAATGTTGGATTAATTGAAGTTAATTCACAGAATGTGGGCCATATTGTAAACCATAAATTTGGTTCTGTGATTTCTTGAGTCAGTTCTAAAAATATTTCTCTCACATAATATTTATTGAATCCCTATGATGTTTTTTAGATGCTAGAAATATGGCAGTGAGCAAGAAACAAGGTCATGCGGCATTTATATTTTCATGAGAAATAAAAAAAAAACAAACATATAAGATAACTTCAAATTGAGATAAATGTTATGGAGAAAATATACTAGGATAATGAGACAGAGTGACTAGGGCAACTCCAGGTAGTGTGCGTGAGATAAAAACCTCTTTGAGAAATAGTATTTATGCTGAAACTTCAATGATAATAATCGTGGTGAAGGGGAGTGGGAGCAAAGAACGGACTATGAAAAGATCTGAACCAGCTATATCTCACTAGTAACTATCACATTATTCCTAAAGGAAAACATCTTCAAGGTTGCAAACAATAAATACTTGCAGAATATTTGGAGGTCAAAACTTCCTGTTTACACAGACAGAACCTCCTGTTTTATTCGTTGTTGCATATGCTGCTTCTTTTTTATAACCATCCTAGATACTGTATTTTAATTTTCACCTCTGATCAGTTCAACAAAACTTTATTTAACAATTGCCATGTGTCCAAATATATAAAGAGTATTTAGTTACAAGAGCTGTCATCACAGAGTATCACAAACGAGGTGGCTTAAACAACAGAAATTTATTTGCTCACAGTTCTGGAGGCTAGAACACCAAGATCAAGGTGTTGTCAGGGTTGGTGTCTGGTGAAGCCTTTCTTTCTGGCTTGCAGATTGCCACCTTCTCATAGTGTCTTCATATGGTCTTTTCTCTGTACTTGCTTGGACAGAGGGAGTGCTCTCTGGTTTCTCTTCTTCTTTTTGTAATGATATCAATTCTATTGGATTAGGGCTCTACCCTTATGACCTCATTTACCCTTGCCTCATTAAAGGCCCTATCTCCAAACACTGTCATATTGGGGGTTAGGGCTTCAACACAAATTTGAGGGTGGGAGTTAAAATTCAGTTCATAAAAATCACAAAGAACTGGTATGTAAGGACTTAAAATAGTATAAAAGAAAATATAAGAAAAAAAATCAGGTTTCAGATGGATTGACACAAACTAAACATTCTAAAGGAAAGATTAATGAAGATTTGAGTTTTTCAAGAGACTTTTACCGAGAAAAGGCAACATAATCTGAGTCTTCAAGTATCCTGTTTGGGGGATTTTGAATCTGTTTACTGAATGAAAATAAGTATCAGAATTGTTTCCTTCATTGGGCTGCCATTTTTTATTATGATGGAACAAATACATTGGAAAATCACAAAGAAAGCATGCATGTGATCCATCTACCTGATAAAATGTTTAACTCACTAGTAAATGAATGCAAATTAAAAGAAGAAATTCTGTGGCTTTAACATCACATTATAGCCCAAATCCAATCATTTGTCACTACCTGCATTGCTCCCAGCTGGGCGAAGCTATCATCGTCCCTTGCATAGCTTATTACAATAGGTCACCTAACTGGTCATCTTGCTCTGCCCTTGCTCCACTTCAGTCAGAGTGGTTTCTGTGCAACATAAGTTAAGCCATTTCACTCTTTTGTTCAAACTCTCTAATGGCATCCCATTTCACTCAGGAAAAAAAAAAAAAGCCAATTTCCCTGCAAGTATCCTCAAGTTCCTCTACCATTCCTCATTACATGCCTGAACTCATCTTGAAGAAAAGTGTCCTAACCCTATTGTGTATGACACCCAAGCTGGAACCTCAGTTTTACATTTAATAGGCTAGCAGGCTCTGGTGATGTGGTTTTTGGTAGGACAAATGTACCCCATAGTTGTGTATACGTTGTTATACTTCATTCAATGTAAAATGGGTCTTTTGGTGAAAGGACATGTTATAAAGGAACCCATGATGATAGATGAGTTCTTGGATAACAGCACAGGTAGTAGTGGTGCTAGTGGTGGACAGGAAAAACAAACCCACAAACAGACTCTTATCAATTTCAGCAAGGTCATATCACTCTCTCTCATAGGATGGACGGTCTGATATAACTGACTTGCCAGTAAGAGCCTGGTTGATGTACTCAAAAGATATCAATCTGAAAATCTGAGTCAGATATTCAGAAGCAGCAGTAGCTAGATAAGCCTTAATGAATGAAAGTTCATGCTATGGGACCCATGTATAGTCTCCATTCTTGCCATCATGGCATTTGGATCATTGGACAATTGCAGAAGTACTGGGCTGGCCAAAGACAGACTGTAGATGAATCATCCCATCTATCTGGTTGTGCAATAGCTTCTATGCAACATATGCTTTCTGGGAGGTCTTGATGTGAGACACATTGAATCCACTCCTATAAGTCTACCGTCATGCTTTTTCACCAGATTTCTTTTTCCTGGTCCTCCAAAATTGTCTTCTAGACCATGAACAACCAACTGAACCATTTGAGAGGGTCTATTTATTTTCTTACCTTAGGCAGTTTCCACTTCCACACCAAGTTGGAGACCAGGGGTATTGCCTGAATCTCTACCAATGAGAGGATTTCCTATCACTGTTTTTGAGGGCCACCCCTCATGGAGGCCTTTATGGGTTAGCATTTTAATTTTGTCTTGCAGCATATTGAGCTGTGTTATCGATGAACCAAACCTGGGTATCTTTCATCTTCTGGCAACTGATCATAGGAAATTCCCCAACAGGCAATAAATGTGAGCAGAGGAAGAGGAATAAGTGTAATGTAGACAGATGACATAAGGTTTGGGTCATGTAATTTACCTGTGTCCAATCTTAATATATACCTTTGTTCCTGTGTCTGATGCAAATGTATGACTTGTAGGTTTGATAATGCCTAGCTCATGATGAGCGTATCTGGTTGCACGGTCGTTCAATATTTCACGATTATGTTCTTATTCTCTACTGTGGCCCAGTGCCATCCAAGAGATGCTTTTTGAATGGTTAATTGTTCTTTGTTACAAACACATGGCCTTGCTAGACAATGGGTTCAGGAATCCACTGGGCCGACTGTAGGATGGATCTGAGCCAAAAGCCCATTTTTCACTTGATTGCCTTAATTCCACACTCTGATGGGCCAGTGGACCAGTGAGATTTGGAGTCCCAAGGGTTTAGCATCATTTCACATGTAGGGTAGTAATCCTTGAAAAGTTTAGGTATTTTCTCCCTTTTTTTCCATGCATGACTGCCCTAAAAAATGAACACAGGTCCCTTTGGTTAGGCTAGGACGAATGTTTCGATGTAAATTTTTGGCAGTGTAATAGGATTCTTCCTCAAAGAGAACCTCAAAGAGAACTACTGCATTCAGTCTGTGGATTGACTCTAGCTGGCAAGAGTGTTGTGGGCTGTGACTCACTTTGCTTTTAGAAATCAAGTAAGACTTTAGTAGAATGTCCATTTATACCAGTTACAGGGTCACCATGATCATTTAATCATTAACAAAGGTTTCTGTAGGTCAGGCCATTCAGATTATTGCTGCAGCCTGGCTGCACATCTCGGTAATTATCCACACCTTGTCACTGGCAATTAAGTATTCCACTTGACCTGTGTTATTCCAGGATTCCATCTGTTTTGTTAGAATCAGGGAGCTCTTTTCAGTAGTAATGTTTCCCAGCAGCATTCCTGACTTATAGAGTTTATCAGATATCTTGGTGCTCCTTTTACCTATGCATTTCTCAGGGTCTTGGTGAAAAAAGAGTTCTCTAGATTCACCAGAAAAAATAGATATGGGGAAGGTAAGTTTCACACATAGTAAGTTTCACTCCAGCCCCTCCCTTGACTTTTGGATTTTGGCAGGGGTCAGCAAACACTTTCGTTAAAGGGCCAGATGAGAAAAATTAGGCATTGTGAGTCATATGATCTGTGTCATAACTACCCACCTCTGTAGTTTTGGTATGGAAGTTGCCAAAGACAATACATAAAATAACAAGTATAGCTGTGTGGCAATAAAACTCTATTTACTAAAACAGTTTGCAGACTGGATTTGGTCCATGAATTACATCTGGTTGACCTGTGTCCATTCTACAGTATACCAAGGAAGTTCGGGCATTTATACTTCATTTATTGCTGGGTACTGTGGGTTCAGGTTTATGTTAGTCATTCAAGTGAATTGATAAAATTATTATCATCCCCCTTTGAATTATCAATCTCTGGTTTATGTACCAATATCAATAAATTCAATCAGATCAAATATCACATTATTGTCACCCTGTTCTATCGTTTTTAGAACCTACAGACACACACACACAGACACACACACACACACACACATGCACACACACACGTATTCCTCAGGAATAACTGCCAAAAATCTTGAAATTATCTTGGGGTCTGTGGTATCTCTACCTGTTCACACTTTGTATTTCTGATCTAATTAGATCTGAGTCTAGAGACATTGAGAAGCAGTAGACATGGGTTATAGGGAGGACCAGCAGTTCTTTTCAAAGTCATGCCTTCGTAAGAAATCATTACAGGTCTTTAGGCAAGGGGAGGTTAGATTCAGATAGTGGAACAGGGGCTGCTTCTGCCCGGAAGGGAAGCTCAGAGGAATTTGTGAGTTCGACTCTTTGAACTTCACTGAAAACTGTTCAGATGTCACCATCTCAATTTTTAGGGCCTCTTCAGCTAGTGAAACGGTAGCTGAGTTTGGCTCTCTCCGTTAAAAACCCCAAAGGGAAGTAGATAATATTCAGGGCAGAGTTAACACATACTTTTTTGTTTTGTTTTGTTTTGTTTGTTTGTTTGAGACGGAGTCTCTCTCTGTCGTCCAGGTTGGAGCGCAGTGGCGCGATCTCCACTCACTACAAGCTCTGCTTCCCGGGTTCACGCCGTTCTCCTGCCTCAGCCTCCTGTGTAGCTGGGACTACAGGTGCCCGCCACCGCGCCTGGCTAATTTTTGTATTTTTAGTAGAGACGGGGTTTCACCATGTTAGCCAGGGTGGTCTCGATCTCCTGACCTCGTGATCCACCCGCCTCGGCCTCCCAAAGTGCTGGGATTACAGGCGTGAGCCACCGTGCCCAGCCAACACATACTTTCTTCCCTGGCTTCTTATGGTACCATCTGAGCCTCACCATGACACTCAGCACCTTCCAACTGTAGTGATTATATCAACATAACATTCAATGGTAGACCATCATCATCTGACTGAATTTTTAAATTGACACATTGACACATTCATACGTGTTGTGTGTGTGTGTGTATATATATAGTACATATATATGAAATATTTATATGTGCATATATATATAACATGAAAGAATAAAGCGTATTTTCAATATTGCATTGTTTCCCCTTCTTGTTTGAGAGAGAAAGAGAAAGAACAGAAAAAATCTGGATTTTAAAATTTGCTGTGGAATAGATCCTTTTCCAAATTCAATTTTTAACATTCTTGCTTTTTAAATATTGAGCTTTCTAGTAGATATTAACTGCATCATTCTTCAGTTATTTGAGTTGAGACTTTACCTTTCTTTTTTGCTCCCTGATATACTATAGTATATTTCTCTAACTGGGTCTTCTTCCAGTTAGACAACTTCCATTCAGATATCTCTTTGGAAATGTTCATAGACTTGTAATTGCCCTTTGTGGTCCTTCCTGTTATTAACAATGATATTGTTTTATATGAAGATGGTTGTGGTGTTGGGCTGCATAACAGGCCATAATTAAAGGCCCTTCCTATAACCATGCTCTTTGCCATGTGGCTTTACAGATCTTCCCACAATTTTTCTGCTATGACCAATTGAATGGGGTAGCAGTGAGGGTATGCCATTTGCAGGGCCAGACCTTGAGAGACCTTGACTATTTCTACTTGTCCTCTTGTCCTGTCTGCCATTGACGTGAGAGGAGTTTCCTCTCATTAGCTGCTTCCTTGTCAACATGAGTTCAAGCATAAACACACACGAAGTAAACCTAAGCAGAAACCCCAGCAGGTAACCATGCCCAACTTGAATGAGAGGCACCCAACTGGGTCAATAAACTTCCTCCCCACCCACAGCTATATTACCTTAAAAAATGTCTCTAATAGTGTGGCACTGAGAGTTTTTTTGTTTGTATGTAGCTTTGTTCTGGCAATAGCTAACTAATACGACAGTAATACATGGATATTTTGTAGCAACTAATGATCCAGCTCCTTTGCATTAGTTTTTTATCATACAAAAAATGATTATTTCATTTACATTTATTAATACAAATATAGCAGAACATTATCTGGCATACAATATGTTTTAAATTTTACTTTTTCTTGAGGTCAGTTTTTCAGAGTCAAAATCTTGGCTATAGTTGTTTACAATAATTTCATTTTTGGATTTGTTTACAATAATTTTACTTTTGGATCAAATTGCATCAATAATATCCATTTAGTATTCCAATAATTCAAATAAAAAGTGCATTCTTGCTTTAAAAGTTTGTTCTTCTTTATTTAGGCTAAAAATGTTTAGACCATTGACATTTTTAAAAAGTTGGCTCAGTATAACTATTCAATTGTACTGATAGAGTTCTCACAGTTTTTACTGTTTAAATTAATGTGAAGTAACAACAAGTCTTTTAAATTAAGACCCTAGTAACCATGTCCATCATCTTTCAAATATATTTTTCTGGGTTCCAAAGGAGTTTGCTTTATTCAATTAGTAGAAGGGTGATTATCTCACACAATAAAGACATCTTGGATGCAGTGCAGTTGGTGGTGAATAGTTTGCCTGATTTTTCAAGGAATTTGTTTTGTCAACATTGTTCTAGAATCTAGGAGTGTGAAATTGTGGTTTCTATAGAGTATAAACAAGTCTCATAGCTGGAAAGTCAAGTAAATTAATTTTAGTTCTTCACTTAAACTACTGCTGAGAAGTACTTCATTTCCCAATTCTTCCTTCTCTAAATAGATTAAGGGTTACATGAAAGTCAAGTTGTGCTCATTTGTCCTTTCTCTAGAGAGATTTCACCTGACTGCTTATTTATCAGTTTCTTCTTAACGCAATTGGTTTCTTTCTTTCCCTACTGTCCCTCTGTCCCTGCCTCCCTGACTTCTGTTGTTGCTATTCGCCCTTTATTTATTTCTTCCTATCTTCATTGTTTTGATTGACCAAAATTGAAGACAAACAATCTTAATATTCCTGACATTTTAAAAAAGAAAACAAGCCAAAGAAACAACTCTTCAGAATAAAACAACATAATAACTCAATCTTAAGGGATTATTATAAAATTAGGACATGAATCTTCCTTGTACTCCCTCTGATTCAACTCATGGTTCCTATGTTGTGCTAAACACTCAATTGATTTGGCATTCAATAAATCCTTATTGGTCCATAAATTACGTGTTTTTGAGTGAAGCTCTGATTTATGGAGAAGAAACTTTATAAAAGAGGAGAGGAATGACAATACTGGATGACTTTATGGAAGAACTTGATTATCATAAACTTCAGGTTGAATTTCATAAAGATGAAAATAATTCTCTTCAATAAGAATGGCTCAGATTCATTGATCACTTTTGTTATGCCAGACACTGGACAAATATACAAAAATTATTAGTTACTCTAATGTAGTTAATGAGAAACCTAAGGAACAAAAAGTTTAGGTATCTTGTTAAGTCACAGAGTCAGGAGGTAGTGGAGATGGGATTAAAACCTAGGTCTTCATGAATGTGAAGTCTACATCTTTATGTTCTCTTCTGTTTAGACCTGTAAAGTTGAAAGTACCAAAAAGACTCCATTCAAGTCAGAAGAATCTCTTATAAAATCATCCAACCACCAGCACAGACACATACATGAAGCAAGTTAAAGTTTTTAGCAGAGACAGAAAACATCAAAAACGTTTATCAGAAGAACTTGTGATGCACATGTGACACTCAGAATATTTGAAAATATATATATGACTTTTTAGCCTCAAATCTTTCACATGCAGCCTTAAAGATTTTGGCAGTGCTAGGAGATGTTTGGAAGGAATCTATTCACGTTGCCCTCCTTTCTAATGGAAATAAACATGTTGTGCATCTCTGTCTCAAACTGGATTAGAAAAATAAATGTAGTAAGCCAGGTATCCCAGGAATTGTACAAAGAAAGAGGATCTCATATCCCAACCTTTGTCAACTCAACTTAGAAAGAAGAAAGTATGGATGAGCAATGGCTCCTCCAACTCCAAATGACCAAACACATTAATTGAGCACTTAAGACACACAGAGCTTTAGCTTAGGAAAAGGGGTTGATACAGAAGGCTGATGAGACAGGAGAACGTGCGATCTATTTGGAGAGAAAGATATTAACGCAGTATAAAAGTTCTCAAAAGATGATACATGGTCATTTTGCAAAAATATTAGAGAAAATATGTTCTATAATAATTGAGAAAATAGAGAAAGACCTCTTCAGTAGATGTGGTAAGGAAAAGGAAGGATCAGCAAAAGTAAAACGACTCAGCCTGGGGCAACTAAGGCAGGCCAGTAGAAGAAAAACATAATTACTCTTGAAGATGGTATCTGCAACATAATGTATGTAGTATGTGACAGCCAGATAGGACGAGATATAGTGAGCCACGATTCTACAGTGGATGTTGTGAAATAATAATACTGTACATAGTACTTATTTAACTTTTATTATGTGCCAGGCACTTTTATGACGCCTTGCTACTCTAAGTGTGATTCACAGAAGAACACCTTCAGCATTATCTAGAGCTTGTTAAAAATGCAGAATTTCAGTCCTCACCCCAGACTTACTGAAAGAGAATTTGCATTTCAACATGATTCCCAAGTGATTTGTAAAGAACATTAAAGTTTGAGAAGCACTGTATCAGAATGCATTACTTGGTTAATTCTTACAACAACAATATGGGAAGGTACTATTATTAGCCTCATATTATAGATGAGAGAACTGAGGCACAGAGGACACAAAGAACTTGGATTAATTAAATGCCTGCAGTTAGTCAGTGGCAGAGTAGGATTCAAACCCATGCACCCAGAGCACCTGCCTTTACTGACTACATTATTCAGTTCCCTTGATCAGCGCACTGGGCACAGAAACTCAAGAGCAATTGCCAGTTGGATACAACCAAATATTTTCCTTCAGTAGCAATTACATTTCTTCTTTTAATTCAGGACTATGGGAAAATTTCAGGGTCTCCACTCAGAATAGAGGTAGCCAGAGTTTGAAATGAGAACTAAATTCTGTCAATTATTCAGAACATCTAAAAGGAAATAAATACATAGCTGATTGTAAATAATAAATGGTGTAGTTCTGTTTAATTTCTCAGGAAGTGGTGGATGTGGCATAGAGGTGAGTGTGGCTAAAGCAAGCGTCTTCTGTCAGGGAGTAAGTTTGAAATGTCCCCTGGGTCTCCTCTTTGTTTCCATGTCAGTTTGTGGAGCGATTATTGCATTTTGTTACTGGAGTTAGAATTCCAGCCACAGAGAACTCTTAGTCTTCCCATCTGCAACTGTTTATAATTCAAATTCTGAATTCAGATTCTAGATTTTTAATTATACTTATATTTAAGTGACAGGCTTCCATTTTAAGTACAGTTGATCCTTGAACACTGTGGGGATTAGGGGTGCCAACACCCCCATGCCATCAAAAATCCACATGTCACTTTTCACTTCCCCCAAATCTAACTATGAGTAGTCTACTGTTGACAGGAAGCCTCTCAGATAACATAAACAGTCGGTTAACACATGTTTTGTATGCTATATGTATTATATGCTGTATTCTTACAATAAGGGAGCTAGAGGAAGCAAAATGTTATTAAGAAAATCATAAGGAAGAGAAAACACATTCACAGTATTGTACTGTATATGTGGATACCTTAAGTTTATATCATCTGTTTACAAGATGAATTGTCCTTCTCAAAAGGCGGGCAACTGCAGCTGCAGACCTCAATCTATGGTACATACCAAGCAATTCAACTTTTTCTTGTAATGTCAAGACTTTCCTCTGCTTCTTGGGAACACTTCCAGCATCATTAGTGGCACTTCGTATGGGTCCCATGATGTTATTCAAGGTTTACTGTTTTGCACCGAACACAATGAAAAATACTCGAGAACCACGAGAGATCACTTTTTACTGTGACACACAATTTACTGCAGAGACGAACTGCTCACTCAGAAATGATTAGCGTCACAGCATGGCTTAAGCGGACACTGGTAACACTTGAGCTCACCACCATAGCAACAAGCGGTGGCTACGAAGTTATTCCAGTAGGACAGTATGTGTACTACTGTTGATTTTATGCAGTTGCAATTTAATAATATATCTTTACATTTGTTTACATTTCTCTCGATTGCAAATGACACCATTACAGTGTGTGTTTATGTATGTAAGTTTTGATCAATTTTAACTTTTTATAATAGATTTGTGTATGTTTTATGGTAGCAAATGATAAGACTAGAAGCCACATATATTTTATATATTCATGACATACTTGACATTTTCTTATTTTTAAAAACTATTTCTAGGTTATGCAGTTCATCTGAGTTTTTTCAAATCGTCTCAGATCTCCAAAATTTTTTCCAGTATATTTATTGAGAAACTCTGTGTATAAGTGGATCCACACAGTTCAAACCTATGTTGTTCAGGGGTCGACTGTACAAGGGGGAAAAAATTTTTTTTTTTTTTTTTTTTTTTGGTGTGAGGGAAGAGCCCTCACACCGTCCGTGTGGTGCCACAGCTTTCTTTACTATCTCTTTAAAAACTTTTACTGATTTGCTTGGTCTATTCATGATGTTACTGATCCTAACTCTGAGGAAAAATTTCCATGTTGAAATGTGATGGAAAAAGTTCCCCCAGAGGATAGAGAATCTTGGAGTAAATGATAATTTCTGGGCATCTCAATTTATTGTCCATCTTGCCTTCTTGTAACCCCCCCACCCCGGAGCTTTAAAATTAACCATTCTGCCAGCTGTCATGTAGGCTGCATATGTTCAAAGTGACTTTAGCAAACAGCAAGACAGGTTATCTTTTGAGTAATGTATGTAGATACTACTAAGGCTGTCAAGCTATCAACGACTATTTTACTATCTATCCTGAAAATAATTTTGTGAAACTAGGTTTAAGGGGAATAAAAATCTACTATCTTAATACTCAAATAAAATTAGGATGGTCCTCATGTGCATCCCATATGAAGATATAAATAAATAACATAGAAAACCAGCTAAAATTTTTATAAACACATTCTTTTCAACACTGTGAAATAAGTCATTGGCAAATTAGCAGAATTACCTTCACTTTTCTGTGGATATGGACATCACTCTTTTGTTTTTTACAGAAAGAGAATATTGAGTGCTGTAGAGTAAAGCTAGAAATTTCAAGAGCTATATTTTTGAGCATGAGAAATATCACATTTGTAAAATGTGAGAAGAAAAGATAAGAGGCAAGCTCTTCTTACACTGTTGTACAGTAAAAGTGCATGGCAGTTGGAGGAGACAGGCCGAGATCCTAATCATGACAATGTTACTATGACTTGATCCTTTTTGCGTGCTCTGAGATAAATTCCCTGCTGGGCTCTGTACTTCAAGAAGCTGTTATCTGCAAACTAAAATTCAGGGCTAAGATCCACCACTGTGGTGGGAGATTTGGGGGCAGGAAGCAGGATGACAGGGCACCTCTTCCCCATTCTGCTGGATCACCAAAGGTGTTGCATCTCTTCCAGGATCCCAGGACTCTCTGGACATACCTTTCCAGGGAGGTCCCTGGTGGACAGCTTCTGGGCTTTATGAATGCCACTGCCTCATTTTGGATGATAGCAACTTCCTTCTGTTGCTAACTTTGGGGTTGTCTTACTGTACCTTCTTTAGCACTTAGCACTTCTAACATCCTTTTAACTAGTGCTTTGTATCAAATGCCCTCTACCGAATTACTGATGGTCAGTTCTGTTTTCCCAGGTAGACCTGATGTATACTAAATCTCTTTGAATCCCCGTTTCTTCATCTACAGAATTAAATAATGCCTTTCTTTGATGTTTGTCACAGCAACTACAGAAAACATATATATCATTTGCCAGGCCCCAGCCAAATGCAGGTTTTTCTACTGAAAATGTTATTAAAATAAAACCATTCTCATTTGTTTAGTTTTTGCAAAACCTGCTTCAATGTCATCATGGCAGGATTGTGTAGTTTCTAAAGAGACCATGTAGTTTGTAATGCCTAAAATACTTGCCATTTGGCCCTTTTCAGAAAAAGTATGCTGACTCCTGGCATAGTTTTGTCTCATAATAAGTGTTCCCTAATTGGTAGCTTCCATTTTTCTCTTACATTGTATATTTCCAGTTATAAGTCTTCATTATGATGCTGCATAGGGAATTATCCTAGAGGTGACATTAAAGAGTTCCTGTCTGTTAGAATTGGGAGGGGAAGTTAGAGATGATCTATTTCTGTCCCCCATTTTCAATTGATTCCTGTGGTTTATTTCCACACTGAGTCTTTGACAGTAAATTAAACTCAATAAACAGAAGAGTAGCTTAACACGGGTGATCCACGTAATAGGTAAAGAAAGCTTACGTTATTGAAATAAATATCTCAACTGTGTATGAAGTGATGAAGTGTCACAAAAAAAGTACATTTTAAGTTCTCACTTGTGTATGTGCTGCAGATGATAGATATGTTTTCTATAGTCGCTATGACAAACATATATTCCCCTGGGCTATATGACCCTGCAGCCAATACAGCCAATAAAAACTCAGTGGAAGAAAAAGTACTTAACCTACTCTCACAGATAAAGCCAAAGTGAGCTTTAGTTTGGAGAGAATTGGCAGGTTAATTAAGAAGTCTGTTGATAATTATGTTAAGAGCACTAACTGATACATAATTCAGCTTGATGTTACTTGACATATAGATGAAACTGATGTTTTTGTGAGAAGTTTAAAATTAGGTATGTGGAAAATTTGCTGTATACCTTGTTACAAGATCAATGGGTTCATACACCAACTGTGCAATAACAGACCAGTACAGCAAGACCTCAGGGTTTGCAGAAGAGAAATAGGTTAAGGATCACAGGGCGGCCAAACGAGGAGATGGGAGGGACCCTTGAAATGGGTCTCTCCTAGGAGATCTGGGCTAGGATTGCTAAGGGAATCATGGAAGGCAGGGGGCTGGAAAACTGGGGTTGTTCTTGGTTGGGATAAGGGGGATGAAATCATTAGGATGTAGAAACTCCTTTCTTTGGTGAGTCAGCTCTTCTTTGGGTCTTTCAGATCAGTGGATGTTAGTGGTGTGCAGGACCTGAAAGAACATCTCAAAGGGAAAACAACATTTCACAGTGCTTAAGCTATTATCTATAGGGTGGTTAGGGGAACTCTAATCTTATGACAGGATCTACATGATTCTGAGGTGCTAGGCAGTAAACCACTCTGAGGAAGTAGGTCAGAGAACCAGCTGATCTCATGATGAATGCTGAATATGCTCAGGCTGGGCATATTCTCATTTCTCCCCTCTCTTCTTCCCTGATTAGTCTTGTAAAATTCATAGGGATGCGTTTAGCCTCTGCCAGTGACTTTTGCCCAAAAGTTGAGTGCAACCTCTCGTAATTGAAAGATATATATAAAAATTCAACTCTAAGACATTTTATAAGGATGTAGTTGATAAAGCATGAGAAGATTGCCTTAACTTTCTGAAGTTTATTTTTTAAATTATAAAATTGGAATTTTGTAATGTTGCATGGCATTTATGAGGAGTAAACAAGTAAAAAAAGTAAAATGTTTAGCTTAGAACTTAGAACACAGCCAATTAAATAACTGTGCTGCAGTTTCATTCCCCGTTTCTTTGGGACACAAGTAACAGCCAGTTGATTCTCATTTAAAATATATTATCTTGTTCTAACTGATTAATATCAAGCATTGTGTTCTAAATAGGAGAGAATCATGCTTCATATTTCTTCGAATATCTGACTGATGGAAGTCCAAGCATAAAGGCATGGGACAATGGGTTGGTATTATGACAAAATGGCAATCTAATCACAGCTTTTGCATACTTATAAGTCATAATATGTTTTGAATGAAGAAATAGTAACATTATAAAAGATGTGACTGGGCACGGTGGCTCACGCCTGTAATCCTAGCATTTTGGGAGGCCGAGGTGCGTGGATCACCTGAGGTCAGGAGTTCCAGACTAGCCTGACCACCATGGTGAAACCCTGTCTCCACTTAAAATAGAAAAATTAGCCGGGCATGGTGGCACGTGCCTGTAATCCAAGCTACTCAGTAGGCTGAGACAGGAGAATCGCTTGAACCCAGGAGGTGGAGGTTGCCATGAGCCAAGATTGTGCCACTGCAATCCAGCCTGGGTGACAGAGCGAGACTCCTTCTCGAAAAAAAAAAAAAAAAGATATGATCTCAGTAGACTGTATTGATAAGTTTTGTTTCATTTTTAGAAGGAATAGAGTGAAGAGTAAATATTTTGAATTCATGTCATCATAATCCTCATTAGAAAAAAAAAGTTGTTCTAATATGTAAAGGAAACTGCTAAGTAGCCTGAACTCATTTCTATTGTGATTATTATGTTTATAATTATATACATTACTATATAGATATATATTATAATGTTTCCTATAAAGAAACTTAGTGCCCATAGACAAGGCTCAGGCATTCACACACACACACACACACACACACACACACACACACATCTAAAATTGTTGAAATATTTTGTTAAGACTCAAGAATATCACTTTAAAATGATGGCAACGAAATGATATGGTTTTATTATCAGCCCAGTGAATGATTTCAGATCATTCAAAATATTGCATACTGAATTTAGTGGTTTTAAAGGTACTCTTGTGTGTGAAAAAAAGTCCTTACTATATAGACAAGTTAAAAAATCAATATCATGAACATCTAAAACTCAGGAAAAAAAACACATGAAGGATTTACCCCATTTGCCAGAAAATGCTGATGCCATTGGATAACCCCACAGACTTACCACAAATATATTCATACTGTGCTACTTATAGCATATCTTGAGCAAAGGACACCCATGTTAGGCCAAAATGAATGACTGGCCAGATGAAGAACAACTAAGAAAATATTTTTCGTTTTAGTGTCTGAAGAGCCTATGTGATGACTAAGACAATGAGATTAAACCTACATTAATTTGGTATCATATTTTAGGCTAGTTGGAAAACAGGTTGCTTAAAAACCAAATAATCTGAGTATTGTGAATCTAGACTTAATTTCAGGAAATAATTGGAAGCTGTCTGAATTTTTAAAATCTGATCACCTGTAACCAGAACTTTTCAGCTGGAATGTCACATTTCAGAATTTCTCAGTTCTCGTCGCAACAAGTATCAAATGAATACAGTGAAGAGAAAGGCGGCAGAGAGTATATTCAAAAGTCTCAGTGGTGCAAATTTTAAAATCAAGCATTGGTGCAATGGCTCGCGCCTGTAATTCCAGCACTTTGGGAGGCTGAGGTAGTTGGATTACTTGAGCTCAGGAGTTCAAGACCAGCCTCGGCAACATGGTGAAACCCTATCTCTACTAAAAATACAAAAAATTAGCCCAGCGTGGTGGTAGGCGCCTGTAATCCCAGCTACTTGGGAAGCTGAGGCAAGAGAATTGCTGGAACCCGGGGGGTGGAGGCTACAGTGAGCTGAGATTGTACCACCGCACTCCAGCCTGGGCAAGAGAACAAGACTCCATCTCAAAAAAATAAATAATAAAAATCAAGCATTACATGTTACTTAGCATAAATATTTAACATTGTAGACTCAAAAGCTGTGCAAACTTTTATCAATGCTTCTGAGTTCATCTGCTCAAACTTCTTCCCTCCAATGTCTTAGTATCTTATTTTTCTCTTACAAACAGTAGTAAAAGATGCTTTACTACTTTAGTTATCTTAAAAGTGAGAGTCATTGAAAAGTAATGCTCTGGAATTTCCATCCAATAAGCTTGAAAAATTAGCACAACAATAAGTCAATTTTGTATTTCTGCTTCATGAAAAAAAGGAATTCCACTTCCCAGAGGAACGTATAGAAATACTGTTCATCACAATTATGACTGTGTAACTAGAAATGTGAGGCATAAACATATTTAGTGCAAAATGTAAATATTGCAACTAAGTGGGTTGGGCACCTGGGTCTCATCTGGATTTCCCTAAAACCAGCTATAGTACTCAGGTAAACACAGGTGTAGGTCTTTTCAAACTTGCAGTATGCTATTCTAAAATTATATGCTAACTCATCTTGTAATGGCCACTTTAATTAACAGCTGCACAAGCTTCAAAAATTAACTAAAATGCAGTCACTTTTGGCAGTAAATGAGGAAGTTTGTATATACACACACATGCACACGTATACGTAAAATAAAAATATATACCTGAAAATAAAACCTTTTAAAAAAATATGGTAATAGACATATAGAAGCAGATAAACCTAAATTAAATGGAGAGGTAGCGGTGTATTTTTGGAAGGAAAATATATTCTAGATAACGGTAAAAAGAAGTGGTAAAATATAGAAATGCAAAGTGCCTTCTTTGTTTACTTACTCAGAAAGGATGCCTGTCTGAAATTAAGATGCCTATTAGCTAAGAGTAGAGGGAGCAATTTATGCTATAAGGAACCTCCTTCTTTTATGGCCCACTGAGTTCCAAGGCTCTTAGCACACAGGTACTCTCCACAATTAACTTTTCCTGGAGTCCATTGCATATAAAAATGTGTAAGGATTTGAAAGGCCACCATGAGGTAGGAATGGGATTTCTCATCTGAGGCTTCTAACTGACCTCGTGAGACACAATTTACCACTCAGGACATGATCTAGAAAAATCAAGGGTACGCCAACATTTTAATACTGATCACTGCAGATAAGGGCAATACAAATTTGGGGATGATTTATATTGAAATTCCGTAAGAAACAATGAGAAATTAAAACAGAATTTAGTATAACTTTTTGCATGGTAGATGCCATTTAAAGAAATAACTACTTCTTATGTAAACAGTGGGAGGGGCTCAGAAGAAAGAGCTTGAACAGAAATGCAGATGATAGTTTCAAAAGTATGCTTGCAGTGAGTCAGCATTCCTCCATATCTCTATATCTTCCCAGGTCAGCCTTCTATACAGTGTGTGCATATCTTTTATGGGCAGTAACACAAGTTGGCAATTTTAATGGGCTGGGGCTCCTGTGACACTTGGCAGGGAGCAAGGTGTTAGAGAGATCGCTACTCTAAGAATACTGCACATTAAAATCAAGTTTCCCAAGACATTTCAGCCTATGAGTTTTGTTGTTGTTGTTTTCTGAAATGAAGTCTCACATTGTTACCCGGGCTGGAGGGCAGTGATGCGATCTCAGCTCACTGCAACTTCTGCCTCCCGGGTTCAAGCGATTCTCCTGCCTCAGCCTCCCGAGTAGCTGGGATTACAGGCAACCGCCACCGTGCTTGGCATTTTCTTTTTCTTTGTATTATTTGTAGAGATGGGTTTTCACTATGTTGACCAGGGTGGTCTCGAACTCTTGAGCTCATGATCTACCCACCTCGGGCTCCCAAAGTGCCAGGATTACAGGGGTGAGCCACCGTGCCCGGCCGCCTATGATTTTTATAGTAAATGTAAAACATAACCTTCTGTTGTGAGTGAAAGTTAATGAACAAGTTCTTCATCTACCTCCAAAATTTTCATTCATTCAGTTATATCTGACAGAACTTCAAGGTGTGTCAGATGTACTCAGAAATAATCCTTGACTCTTCCCAGAATCTGGGCCCCATTCTAATATCTGCTACTTACAATGCTACTTGAGAATGATGCCGAGTCACTTCATACTTCTCCCTGTGGCAAAGGTATGAGCTAATACAACCAGCATTTATGGTACCAAATAACCCAGAATTTCCTATGCCATCATTGAACTGAAGCCATTCTGTCTTCCACCCAGAAGTGGGAAGGACTTTGTCCTACACATACCAGAGAAGTACTGCTTATGATGCCAAGATAAAGAAATGTCCATGATGAAAATAGCTCCTTTGGCTTCAATCTGCAGCCTATTTCTTATGGGGCCCAACTACAGTGCTAGGGGAGGACCAGAGATTTGACATCTTGCAGCCTTGTCTGGATACACACACACACACACACACATCTCAAAGGTCTACTATCCCATCACTTCATCAAACATACCAGCTCTGATAGAATTCTCTTAGTTCACTGGAACCCTGGCTGCCAGTATTTGACTGAAGTAAATTGATGATTTGTGGCAAGTCCTTTTGGATTTTTACTCATACTGCAGTCAGATGCCTCTCCCTGCCTTTATGATTTTTTCCATCACCAATTTTTATTTCTAGGTAACTTGCTAAAATGAGTTATTCTTATGGTTTAATGTCCTTCTCTCCCAACCCCATTCCAAAGCTAAGTGTAATGGTCTTACATTCATACCTCTTGCCACTCTTCTTAACAGGAAAAGTGGTCTGTTTCCTATTGAAACAACATGGTAGCATTTTTTAAATTCAATAAAATTGGCAGTATCTCATAAAATACATTCATGTAAGAAATAAAGATTTGTATTCTAGTCATTCCTCCATCAGTGAGGGGTCCTGTGACCTTTGGAAAGTTCCTTAATTATCCCCTGATTTGATTCTATAAAATGTAAATTGTGAGAGGCATTACTTAATGATGTCATAGGAAATAGTGAGAATGATACTCCAGGAAATCTTTGTAAATATATATATTTAAAAGATAGGTATATATAGAGATATATACATGTCAAATCTGTGATATTTTAAATAATTTTTACATTTAATATTTTAAATTAAATGATTACCTTTCAAATTGCAGGCTTCCCATTCGCAAAGACTTCATCTTTAACAGAATGCCCTTATCTTATTCGAAAATACAGATTTTATTTTTCTTAAGTATGTCAAAGTTTGTTTATGAACAGATAAGTCTTGCATGCCCCATAGACTATAATCAAAAAAACAAAACACTTGCAGTAGTACTGAAACCTGCTGTTCTCTTTCCCAGTTTTTCCTATTTAGTTCAAATGTTCAACTGTTTAGCAGGCTGAGATAACTTAATCAATGAAGCTCTTATTTTTGGCATTCTCAGATTCCAAATTAAAATTACATTATATTTTTTTGGGAAAACCCCCCACCAGTACCATCTGTGAATTGAATGGTGTCATTACATCAAAGTACTGCAATTAGAACAATAGGGTAAAATTAATGCCAATGTTAAGTACAGATGTGCCAAATATGATGGGTAGTTGATACACAATTCAAATTGACGACCACGTGCAATGTGGAAAGTATCCAGGCATAACCCCAGATCCAGTTGGCCAATGGATGTCATGATTGCCTCACAGAGAACATATTTAAAAGAGATTTATTTGGCAGTAAGAAAAAGTTAGTTTCAAAAGACCATAGTCTATCCTTGGTTACTCATGCAAAGCTTTCATTATCTCAGGATAAAAATGGGCGCAAAGAAGATAATCCAAAGAGTATACAACATTCCATAACCATGAAACAAAATTCCCACTTTTTTCTGTTTAGGAATAGAATATTCGGTATTTGCATTACATGGTAGATCATATGGCGTTACTGGTCGAATAGTGCTGCTTTTCCACTTTTGTAGCTGAGACAAGCTATTAGCTTTATCATGCAGTGGGCGTTTCTTAGTATATGTTTATAGCATAATACATTTTATTATTTAGGTTCACCATCTGTAAAACCAGATTTTTTAAATGAATGATCATGGACTAGAATTCCTTTCAGTTTGGTATCTTCTGATGTTTGGGATGAATGTTAATGCTGAAAGAGTGGTTTTATGCAGACAATCATAAGCTGTTTAATTGCCATCATTTCATGTTGGTGTATTTGACAAAATGTGGTATTAAAAGGAGAGGTATGAGTGGTTCAAGGTGTAAAAGTATCAATGAGTCATTGGCAGCTATCTCTATTAGCACTTCAACTACAAATTTTTATGTGAACATAATTTTGCTACTCAACCTAGAAATTTTTAGCAACAAATTTAAAACAAACATTTTTTGGGGTGAATAGGCATAATTAACCTCTAAGCCTTATAGCAGCAGCTTTTATTTAAGCAAATACGTTTCAGAAATGAGACAATATTTATAAAGCTAGAATAGCAGTTTCGAGGTCAACAATTATGTGGAGATATGAACTGATGTGTTTCTGTTCAGAAGGCTGTCTTGAACTGAGGTCACGGTGATATTTTTCTGTAGAACAAAAAATTGCATTTGAAGAATGATGGCACATCCATGTCCTTTTCTGAAATGCTACATTTCCACATTCTTTTCCTTCATTATTGCTCAACTTTCTGAATCTTAAGATTTAAAGTGGAGAAGGGAACATGCCAAGAGGCATAAATTCTTACATCTTTCACCACTTGTCATTATGAATACAGATATTTACCAGAAGTCACTTTATGAGTAGTAGTAGTGTTTATCATAATATTCCCCACAGTCAAATACTCTCATCCAAATGACAAAAAAGACTAGGTTAATTTATAGTAACTTGGAACAATATGTACTTACTGAGAATGTAATATATACAAGGGGCTACAGACGAAACATTGACTAAACAGCTCTTAGTGTACTTATCATCTTAAAAGAGATCCAAATAATGGAAGGCAAAGCAAAAATGAAACAAATGATATGAGAAGTGTAAGAATTTTTAATAAGGAGAAGTCACTTAGGTTATAGGGATCAGGATCCCCTGCAGAGCAGGGTGTAGTTTTGGGCTGAGTTGATGGAGACTCCAGGTGGAGTAAACAGCATGAACAAATGTAGGAAAAAATCTAGGGAGTAAGAATCATTTGTTTACCCTACAAGGTGAGAAATGAGAGTGACTTGGACTAGGATGGCAGAGGACTAGGATGGCGAGATGGGGCATGGCTCTGGAAATAGTTGGATTGTAGAGGTTCAAGAATTGGCTAATTATTAGAATGTGAGGGATGAGAAATGACGAAGAGAAAAGGTTGACTACAATTTTAAGTAGAGTGTGGATGAAACATCAGGAGCAAATGTTAAGAAGCATTATTTGTATCAGCTCTGTAGGTCCTGGAGAATCTCGAATATCCACCCTGTTTTGGCTTAAGCTAAAAATAAAAATAAAAAAATTATTTACAGTTCAGGTTCGTGGGAAGGATTCTGCAGAAATGACCTTGAGGGCAACAAGAATCGTAGACATGGACAATGTCAGGAATACATTCTTCTCCATCTCCTCTGACTCTTTACTGGCTTAATTCTCTAGGACAGCGTATCCACACATCAATGAGTTTCAAGCTTACAACCTTGCAGTGCTATGATTAACCTTTCCTCAAATTCCATTTGAAAATTTCGGGAAAAGACACTGAGTGTTCCAGCTGAATCACATGACCATACCCGGACCACTTACCGTAAACCACTGTGAATCGTGTCTTCATTCTTCAGGCCAATGGGCAGCCTACCACTCTCTGCAGAAGCACCGATTTGGTATGAAGGAGCATTTTCCAGAATAATAGAATGAGGGTGGGAAGGGAGAACAAGTAAAACAGTAACTATTCATTAAGCCAGACTTAAGACTGACATATTTAATATATTGGTAAATAAATATATGATACATAAATGTAAATATATTAAAATAAATATGTGTATATAACACATTATATAAATGTATATTTCCCTGTTATTATCTTTGCCCCTTCCTAAATATAATCCTTCTAGTAGATGATATTTTCACTCGTTGATTTGAAGACATTGACCCAGCAGTCCCCTTTCTCTCTCCTACACCGTCAGTTTTCCCCTATCTATGGGATCTTTCCCATCGGCACTCTCACTTGCTATTGTTCTTCCATCATAAAAACAAACTTTCTCTTAACTCCATCTTCCCCATTAGCTACTCTTTTTCTCTGCTACTCTCTTGAAACTAGCATCTTTACTCTGACTTCAATTTCTTTTTTTTTTTTTTTTTTTTTGAGATGGTGTCTCGCTCAGTCACCCAGGCTGGAGTGCAGTGGCGCGATCTCGGCTCACTGCAAGCTCCGCCTCCCGGGATCACCCCATTCTCCCGCCTCAGCCTCCGGAGTAGCTGGGACTACAGGCCCCCGCCACCACGCCTGGCTAATTTTGTTTTTGTGGTTTTAGTAGAGACGGGGTTTCACCGTGTTAGCCAGGATGATGTCGATCTCCTGACTTGATGATCCGCCCGCCTCGGCCTCCCAAAGTGCTGGGATTACAGGTGTGAGTCCCCGTGCCCGGCCCAGCTTCTTTCATTTTATTCTCTCTTAAGCCCACTCCACTAGGCTTCTGTCCTCACCACTTTACCAATAGAAGAGACTTACAGATTTTATCAATTACACTCACGTTGACCAATTCTTGAACCCATTTTATGTGACCTATCAGCAACATTTACAACATACAATCATTCCTTCCTTGCTACCTTTGTTTTGTCTTGCTAATTGAATTTTCTTCTCCTATTGGTCTGTCCTTAGTCTTCCTTGAGCTTCTTGCTGATCATTGATGACTTGCTGTTGGAGGCATGATGGCTCCAACCTTGACCCTTTCTTTTTCACATTGCCTACTCAAAATCCTATGCAGACATTCAAGATACCTCAATTTAACATGCATAAAACTTAACTTTTTAATATGCATCCCAAAACCTACTCGTACACTGTGATGGGCTGAATTTATATCTCTCCTGCCCTCCTAAATTCATATGTTTAAGTCCTAACCCCCAGCACCTCAGAGTGTGACTGCATTTGGAGATAGGGCCCTTTAATGAAGTAATTATGGTAAAATGAGACCATACAGGTGAGCCCTGATTCAATCTGACTGGTGTCCTCATAAAGCCAGGTGCAGCGGCTCACACCTCTAATCCCAGCACTTTGGAAGGCTGAGGCAGGCAGATCACTTGAGGCCAGGAATTCAAAACCAACCCGTTCAACACTGCAAAAGCCCATCTCTACTAAAAATACACACACACACACACACACACACACACACACAAATTAGCCAGGTGTGGTTTTGCATGACTGTAGTCCCAGCCACTTGGGAGGCTGAGGCACAAGAATTGTTTGAACCTGAGAGGCAGAAGTTGCAGTGTCAAGACTCCATCTCAAAAAAAAAAAAAAAAAAAAAAAAAAGTAAACAAGTGCTAGACATCAGTGGACATAGAGGAATGTCCATATGAAAACACAGCAAGAAGGCTGCTGTCTGCAAGCCAAGGAGAGAGGCCTCAAAAGAAACTAAACCTGCTGACGCCTTGATCTTGATCTTGGACTTCTAGCCTCCAGAACAGTGAGAAAATAATTTATGTTGTTAAAGCCACCCAGTCTGTAGTATTTTGTTATGGCAACCCTAGCAGATTAATATACACACAGTCTTCCCCAAGTCAGTTCATTACAATTTCAGGCTTCTTTTGCCCATGCTCAAATCTATAGAGTTATCCTGGACTTTTCTTTTTCTTCCGTCCTGTGTTCATCCTTTCAGAAATCCTGTGGTCTGTAAGTTCAGAATCGAATCTACTTTTCACCACCTCTTGTACTACTTCCCTTGCTCCGGATCATCATCATCTCTTGCCTTGATTACTGCAGCAGCTCTTTAACCGCTTAACCTGATTTCATCTTTGCCCCTCTCCCCACCCCTATCCTCCCACAGTCTGTTCTTCATACCTCAGCTGGACTGATACTTTAAAAAGTAAGCAAAAAATGTCAACTCTCTGCTCAACAGCTCCCCATTTCACTCAAGTAAAAGCCAAAATTCTTACACTTGCCTTCAGGGCCCTAGAATACCTCTGATCACCTCCCATGCCATTTCTGACTTCATTTTCTCCAACTTTCTCTTTCACTCACTCGGCTCCATCTATATCGAAGGCTTTCAGCCTTAGGGCTTTGCACAAAGTGTTGCACCTGCTAAAATCCTTATCCTCTGAAATACTTTATACTTGCTCATTTCCTTTAAGTCTTTGCTCAAATGCCACCTCAAAAGTCCTCCCAGCCTGAGTTATTTACAATGAATATCCCCTGTAATGCCTGTACTGCTGACCCTCCTTACCACCATCTAACATGCTATGTAATTTTGTTAACATAATATTTTAAAATCTGTTTTGTTATATTTCTCCTCTAGAATGTAAAATCCACAAAGGTAATGATTTTTCATCTGTTTTGTTCATTCATGTGTCAATTGCCTTGAATGCCTGCCACATAGTAGGTGATCATGAAATCTTTGTGGAATAAATAAATGAGTGGAATATAAGGTAGAAACAAATGTTAATAAAACAACACCCAGCTTAAGAAATAAAATATTACTAAAACTTTGAAGCCCTCCATGTACTTCCCACATTCACCTTTCCTCAAACAGAAGCAGTATTTCTTACTTACCATTCCTTTGAATATCTTCATAGTTATACTATATACAAAAGTATCCCTATGCTAAGATACAGTTTTTAGTTTTGTGTGTATTTTAAATTGAAAACGTGTAACTGTACTTGCTCTTTTCCCCAATATTATGTTTCAGGATTCAGGATTTTTGCTAAATGAACAGATGATAGCTGCTCTTGCCAAAGGGGAAAAATTGGGTGTAACTATGTGAAATAATTGATATGTTAATCTGTCTCACTATAGTAACTATTTTACTATATATGTATCTTATAATATCATGTGACATACCTTAAATATACACAATAAAATTCATCTAAAAAAAAAAAAGTGCTAGCCTCTCGTTTACAACATACATTGCAAATCTTTTCTTCCAGCATGTCATTTGCCTTTTGAATTTGCTAATGGTGATATTTATCATTCATAAGAATTCTATTTTTAGACATTTAAATTTACCAATATTTAATTATAGTACAAATAGATTTTGAGTCACAGTTTGAAAGCCTTCTCTCTCTCATCAGGTTCTAAAGCAATTCATTCACTTTTTCTACTTGTATGGTTTTACTTTGTATATTCAGACCTCTCAAGAGAGATTTAGACTTAGATTTAGAGATTATTTTTCTATGTAGTGTGAGGCATGAATCCAATTTCATCTTCATGCAAATGGCTGTCCAGTTGCAGACTATTAAAACTTCCATCCTTGTCCCAGATGATCTGACAATTTTTAATATGGTACTAGACATATAAAAGAAGTCACCTTTTATTATCTTTAGCTCCTTGATGCCTGTTGATATGGCCATATTCGTTTTCCAAAACACAATATTACACATTTAACCTTTTCTTTCTTTAGAGTCCACATATATGTGAGATTATGCAATATTTTTCTTTCTGTATCTGGCGTTTTTCACTCAGCAAAATGTACTCTATTCATAGTCTATTTGTGTTGTGACAAGTGGCAGGATCTCCTTTTTAAGGCTGAATAATATACCCTTGTATATATACCATCATTTCTTTATCCATTCACCACTGATCAATACTTAAATTGTTTCCATATCTTAGCTATTGGGAATAATACTTCAATGAACATGGGAGTGCAGCTATATTTATGGGGTGATGATTTCTTGGGTATATACCCAGAAGAGAGATTATGGGTCATATAGTAATTCTGTTTTTAGTTTCTCTGGGAACCTCCACAATGTTTTCCATAATGGCTGTACAAATCAACATTCCCATCAACAGTGTACAAGGGTTTCCTTTTCCTCACACCCTTGCCAACATTTACAATAGCCATCCTGACAGGTGTGAGGTGATACCTCATTGTGGTTTTCATTTTCATTTTCCTAATAATTAGTGATGTTGGATATCTTTTAATATACCTGCTGGCCATTTTTATGTCATCTTTGGATAGATGTCTATTCAAATCTTTTACATATTATTTAACCAGGTTATATATTTCCTTGCTATTAAGTTGTATAAGTTCTTTATAAATCTTGGGTATTAACCCCCATTAGATACATGGTTTGCAAATATTTTTTCCCAAGCTTTAGGTTACCTTTTTATTTTGTTGTTTTTTTCCCTTGCTGTCCAAAAGCTTTTTAGTTTGAGGTAGTCTCATTTATTTACTTTTGTTTTTGCAGCCTGAACTTTTGGTGGGATACCAAGAAATCATTGCCAAGGCCAATATCAAGCAGATTTCCCCCTGTGTTTGCTTCTGTGAGTTTTATAGTGGTAAGTCTGACGTTTAGGTCTTCAATCCATTTTGAGTCAATTTTTGTGTATGGTGTAAAATAAGGGTCCGGTTTCATTCTTTTGCATATGGAAATCTAATTTTCTCAGTTCCATTAATTGAAGAGATCATCCTCTCCTTATTGTGTCTTCATGTTGATCTTGCTAAAAATTAGTTAACTATATGTGTTTAGATTTATTTCTGGGCTTTCTATTTTGTCCCAGTAGCCTACATGTCTGTTTTTATGCCAGTACTATGCTGTTATGATTACTATGGATTTATAATAGAATTTTAAATAGGGAAGTGTGATGCCCCTAATTCCTTTTATTTCAGAATTGCTCTGGCTATTTGGGGTGTTTTGTGGTTCCATATGAATTTTTGGATTGTTTGTTTTATTTCTGTGAAGAATGCCACTGAGATTTTGATAGGATTTGTTTTGAATCTGTATACTTCTTTGGGTAGCATGGACATTTTAATGATATGCTTCTGATCCATGAATATGGTATATCTTTCCATTTATTTGTGCTGTGTTCATTTCTTTCATTAATAATTTATACTTTTTAGTGTACGTATTTTTTATCTCCTTGGTTATATTTATTCTTAAGTATTTTTAATGCCATCCTTAATAGGATTGTTTTCTTGATTTATTTTTGGCTAGGTCATTATTTGTGTATAGAAATACCATAAATTTTTGTACTTTGAATTGATGTCTTGCAACTTTACTGAATTCATTTATTAGGTCTAACAGGTTTTTTTGGTGAAATCTTTGGTGTTTTCTACATATAAGATTATGTCATCTGCAAATAGAGATATTTTCCAATTTGGATATCTTTTATTTCTATGTTGATTGGAAGTGCTAAGAGTGGACATCCTTGCCCTATACTAGATCTTAGAGGAAAAGCATTGAGTTTCCCCTGACTGATTATAACGTTAGCTGTGTATTTTTCATAAATGGACTTTATTAGGTTGAGAAACTTTCTTTCCGTACCTAAACTATTAAGAGTTTTCAGGAAGAACAGATGAACTTTAAATTTTGTCAAATGCCTCTCTGCCTTGATAAGATAATGTGGTTTTTGTTTTTCAGTCTGTTAATATGATGTATGACATTGATTGATTTGCATGTATTAAACTAGACTTGCATGCCAGGGATTAAATCCCCCTTTATCATGATGTATAATATTTTTGATGTGATGTTAAATTTGATGTTCTATTATTTTATTGAGTTTTTTTGCATCAATATTTATCAGAAGTACTGGACTATAGTTTCTTTTCTTTTGGTGTTGATGTCTGACTTGTAACACATTGACAAGACCAGTACCAGCTTGATACTTGTTAGGAAGTACTCCTTCCAGCTCTAGTTTTTGGAAGAGTTTAAGAAGTACTGGTATTAATTCTTTTTTGAGAATTTGTTAGAATTCAGCCATCAGGCTACCTCGTCTGGGCTTTTTGTTATTGGGAGGTTTCTATTTACTATTTTAATCTCTTTGTTATTGGTCTGTTCAGACTTTCTATTTCTTCTTGATTCAAGCTTGATATGCTAGATTTTGTTAGATATTTATCCATCTCCTTTTTTACGAAATTTGTTGTCATATACTTGTTCATAATAGTCCCTTATGATCCTTTTTATTTCTAAGGCATCTGTTGTAATGTCTCTACTTTCATTTCTAATTTTATATATATGAGTCTTCTTTGTTCTTAAGTCTAGCAAAGGGTTTGTTGATCTTGCTTATTTTTTTAAAAATCAACTCTTATTTTTACTAATCTTTTCTATGGTTTTTCTAGTTTCTATTTCTGTTTTAAACTTTATTACTTCCTTCTTTCTGCTACCTTTGAGTTTAGTTTATTTTTCTTTTTCCTTGTGACATAATGTTAGGCTATTTATTTGGGTTTTTTCTTCTTTTTTAAGGTAGGAATTTATTGCTATAAACCTCTCTTAAAAATGCTTTTGCCATGTCCCACGGATTTTGGTATGCTGTGTTTCCATTGCTGTTTCTCTCAAAATATTTCTATATTTTTATTATTTCTTTGACTCATTGATTGTTTAGGAGACCATTGTTTAATTTTCACATATTTGTGAATTTTTCAATATTTCTCCAAAATTCTAGTTTTATATCATTGTAATTGAAAACAATACTTAATACGATTTTGATCTTCTTAAATTTGTTAAGACTTGTTTTGTAGCCTACTGTGTGGTCTATCCTGGAAAATATTACACATGCACTAGAGAAGAATGTGTATTCTGCTGCTGTTGAGTGAAACGTACTGTATGCATCAGTTAGGTGCATTTTACCTAAAATGCATTTCAATTCCAGCATTTGCTTATTAACTTTCTGTCTTATTGATCATTGTTGGAAGTGGAGTACTGATGTTTCCTACTATTATTCTATTATTGTATTGCTATCTATTTTTCCCTTCATGTCCATTAAACTTTGCCATGTATATGTACACACACACACACACACACACACACACACACACATATATATGCTCTGATGTTAGGTGCATATATATTTACAACTGTTATGTCCCTTTTGATGAATTGAGCACTTTATCATTAAGTAGTGACCCTATTTTGTCTCTTGTGACAGTTTTTGACTTGAAGTGTATTTTATCTCATATAACTTTGGCCACCTCTGCTCGCTTTTGATTACTATTTGCATGGAATAGTTTCCTCCATCCCTTCACTTTCAAATTATGTATGTCTTTAAATCTAAAATGAGTATCTTGTGGGCAGCATATAGTTGGATCTTATTTTCTATTTATTCAGCCACTCTATGTCTTTTTCTTGGATAATTTAATCTATTTACTTTGAAAGTAATTATTGATGGGTAAGGATTTACTACTGCTATTTTGTTAATTATTTTAATACTATTTTTACCTATCAGTCTGGCAAAAGTTTAAGATTGATCACACACTCTGTTGTTGAGGTTGTGGACAAACAGGAACTTTTATACAATACCTAAGGAAATGCAGTGAAATATGATACCTATAAAATGGAATTTGGTAATATCTAAAAAAAACTCCATTCCTACCTACATTTTGTTCAGTAAACTCTGAATATTTACCTTGAAGGTATCATGTTAATATGAAGAAATGTACAAGGTATTCACTGAACTACTGCAGAATTATTGCATTACATGTAATTGCAAAATTTTGTAAACAATTGAAGGTCTATCTACAGGAGATTGCTAGAATAAACTACGGTGTATCTACACAATGGCATATATCTATGCAATAGTAAAGAATCAGGAATATCTCTAGAAACCGATATACAGTGATTTCCAGGATATATTTTTAAGTTAGAAAAGCAACATACAAAAGAATATGTATAGTATATCATACTATATACATAAATAATATGTACTTTATATATTTAGAATATATAAACAAGTGGTAATAAAATTATATGTCTGTGTATATGTGTGTGTGTGTGTGTGTCTGTTTGTGCTTATTTTCTCTACTTCTTTCTACACCTATCATAGGAAGGAGGGCAAATAAGCTTATGCATGCACAAAAAGAAACACAGAAAACAAGAAGGATAATCCAAAAAAGAAAAAGAAATGGATTATCTACAAGGGTTAGAGAGGGATGAGATAGAAGGAATATGGGAGCAACACTTGGAGTATACTCTTTTTTATACTTTTCATGTTGAACCATATTCACATTCTGCAGATACAAGAAGTTTAAAATGACAAGGTTAAACAACTTCCTAAAAATGAATACAAACAGAAAAAAACCTAACTATACATAACAGAGATTAACTTTATCTAGTAAAATTAGCTGTTTTTAATGGTGTTGGTATAGTAATCCTGAAATGATTCTTAAGTATTGTGGGAATCAGGAATTTTATAAATATTTTGATATTGTCAGAAACCAGGGTTCTCACTGTTAGTAAAGAGAGATACCAATAAGGAATTAGGGAGTGCAAGAAAGAATTTTGTGATGTAGAATTGTAATTATGGTTAGTAACATGAATCCATGACACATCAGTGATATACATAATATATTTATGCTTTATGATCTATGTATAACTCAAATGCATAATGCATGCAACTCTGTGTGTGTGTGTGTGTGTGTGTGTGTGTGTGTGTATTATATTAGTTTTGTCCATTGAAAGGCTTGGAAACAATAACACCTCAGTAGCAATGCCCTTATTTAGCATTCAAATCTTGGTTTTAAAGGAACAAGGGAAGGTTATACAGCGATTCATTACAGGGCTAAGAAAGAACAAGAACAAGCTTGTTTTACCAGAAAGCAAGAAGATGCTCAGAAACTAAGGAGGAACATGTTCAAAGGACACAGGGACCAGCTTCATGGGACCCTAGCTGGACAAGCCTGGTTCAGTTTGAGCAGCAAAATGATTAAAGTCAGTAATTGATTATGACACATTGAATTTTTTTAAATTTTAATTTTAAGAAACCTAATAAACACAGGAAGGGGGGAAAAGATGAGTGGGAAAGATTGGTTTTATGAAAGAATGTCAATCAATAAATGTTGAAGGAATATAGTTAGGAAATAACTATTTACAATAGCATAGTCAATTCAGGGAGGAATCAGCAATGCATGATGAAACAATGGGAGGATGTTTTTTGGAGAACAGGATGTTTTTAGATGGTTTCAAGTATTTCCCAACTGTCATATATTAACTATAAAGTGAAATACACATACCTTTATGATGGAAAAATTTGATGGATACCACCTTAAACCAAGTGATGAAATGTCACAGCAGTAACAGGACAAACTTACACCCTGACACTCCTGCAGTGACATCATGAGAAGGAACAACATTGCTCAGGTAGAATTTATTCCCCAAATGCATAACCTAAAGCTAATCATGAGCAAACAGTCAGATGAACCCAAATTATATGAAACTTTATAAAATGCCACTGTCATATCATAAAAGAAAAGAAGAAGAATTAATGTTTGTGGACGTTACAGCTGAATATAGAAATTCAGATATCTCAGCGCCTCAAATAAACTTTTTTTCAAATGGGCTCAGAATTTTGGAGATCGTAACTAAGAAAACTAATGCATGGTTATAGCATCCAGAGCAGGGAGTTGATCCAGGAATTATTTGTTCTTCTTTCTCTCCTCTTTTCATCACTACTCTTTTCCTTATTTTTCTATGTTTGAGCAGTTACAGTGCTAAGGTCACCCAAATAAATACACGGTTAAAAAATAAATTTCTAGGAGTTCATGGCAAAGTTTGTTTTAAAATCCCCAAGCTATTTCACTTCTACATGCCTTATTTTGTTTCAATCTATAAAATGGGGATAATAATAGTATTTACCTTTCAAGTGTTATAAGGATTAAGGGAGTTAATAAGCATTTAAGAAAAACAGGAGTGGCATATTATAAGTATTCATTAAGTCATAGCTATCATTAAAGAACCCAAAGAATTTATTGTTCAAACAAAGATAATTTTGACAATGAAAGAGTAACATGAATAATTTTGCTGGAATAATAGGTGTGAACAAGACTGCTTCAGGCAAAGCAGGATGTAAGGTCATCCCACCTATTACTTTTTAAATTTACTTAATTATTTATTATTTGAGATAGGATGTTGCTCTGTCCCCCAGACTGGAGTGCAACGGTGGAATCACGGCTCACTGCAGCTGCCTTAAACTCCTGAGCTCAAGTGATTTTCCCACCTCAGCCTCCCAAATAGCCAGAACCATAGGCATGTGCCATCACACCTAGCTGTTTTTTTATTTTATATTTTTTGTAGAGATAGGGTCTTGCTATATTGCCCAGGCTGGTCTCAAGCTCCTGGCCCCAAGTGATCCTTCTGCCTCAGTCTCTCAAAGTGCCAGAATTACAAGTGTGAGTCACCGTGCATAGTCCCAGCTATTATTATGCATTTCAAAATAATTATTATGTCTGTTTAGTGAGAATTTATTATATTTGTGGTACTGAATAAAAATATTACTGTTATAATTTTATTTAATTCCATTAAAATATATTTAAGGAAATGTTTATTATCCCAATACTTTAGATAGAGAAACCAAGTGATAGAAATTTTAATTGTCATCGTGTGGTCACACATCTAGAAAAGGCCAAACTGAGAAAGAAGAGAGGTTGTCTCTGATTTCAAGATCCATGCTCTTAAGGGATGTTCTGTATACTCACAGGAATCCACAATCTCTCATCACATTGTTGCATGAAATAGATAAAGGTCTCTAGACTCTGGATCATCTTGTCTAGCTTAATATTTATGCATTAATATTAATATGAAATATGAATTAAGATTGATGTACAGGAACATAGGGTGTTTCTCTTAAATGTTTGATCCCTGCTTCCAACCACTCACAGTACCCCCTAATGAGTAATGGTATCTGATTGGGCACAGAATTATATGTAATGGCATTTTGTAAACACTATGATAAGAAGGCAGTGTAACATAGTAGGCTGGGGTCAGAATAGCCTCAGTGGATATCTGCATTCCACCATTTATTATCCGTAGAATTTTGGGCTCGACTTCATCTCAGTATATAAGCTTATGTGTTTAGATTTGAGGAGATAAAGGGAAGATGGCAAACTTGATGATGGTAGAGTTTAGGGTATAGAATTCTCATCACTCAAAACACCATGAGCATTGAATTTATATTCTTAATGGAGCAACCTGTAAGTCACCAGGGCAATCTAAAAAGCTGTATTTTGCCTCCTCCCTCATAAGGTTTAGAGCTTCCATAAATGAATGCCCTGTTTGCTTTATTGCTTCCTCCTTCCTTCCTTACCTTAACATCAACCTATTTAAAAGGCCATCTTTTCTTCTGCACTCTATTTTTCCCCTCAGATCTCTCATACTGTGGTGTGTATGCCTCTACTATGACTAACACACCAAATACTGAAATAATGGGTGATTTAACTAATATCCTATAATGCAATATCCATTAGTGCAATACAGAATAATATTATGAGATTTTATTAGCTCATATTAGTAAACACAGATTGCATTAAAGCTGTTCCTGTTTTATTTTTGAAATGCTTGGATACGATAGACTGATATAAAATATCCAAATTATGCTGTTCTGAAACTGTAAAGTTGAGTTTCCTGCTGAGCAGGTTATGTTAAATCTTTTCCTTTTTCTTTATTCTCATGAAGGATAAGGAAATGGTGGCTACAGGGTTTCTCTTTGTTCACCTTCCCTGCTGCATAGGAAACAGTTTAAGAGCACTTCCCAGGAAACTGTTTCTGACCTCCTGTCCCTTGCTTTCCACCAGATACTAGTAACAACATCAAATGCCACTTCTTAGCATTAAAAATTAGATATTATCTAACATTAGACTCTACATAGCACAAGGTAAAGGGGCTTTTTGGCAGATAGCCAGGTAATTAGCTCAATGCAGACCAAATAAGACCATTCAAAGCCTCATTGGAGAGTCCTGTCTCTAAAGTCTCCCTCTCATCCTTGCTATAGGAAAACCTGTCAAAAGATGAATTTAATATTTCCACTTTAAGTATTCCTCTTTTGAATTTTTACAACCCCCTACAAGTATACCAGCTCTTTCATTTAACAAAGCCATTATCACACCAAGGTGAAGTCTACCTAGGGAAAAAAACCTCACTAAAAATAATAATGACATATCTATGTTTTCCTGTGTTAATAATTTTGAGGCTAAGAATAGAGTGACACCAAATGACCATTTCTGAAATCTAGTAGTCAATATGCTTTTCTTCTATTAAGCAAGGGAAGGGATCAGGTGTTGGCAATAGAATCAAATTTGGTAAGCCTAGAATATTACCATTTTTACTTTGTGAGTAATGGCTTTTTAATGTCTGTCAATAGGGTATGAAGTGTTTTAAAGGCTTGTTAAAATGATCATGAATGTTTCAGTGACACTTGTCGATTATAGATCATAGAAAAACTTTTTAAAACAGCAGCAGGCTAATTCTTGAGCATAAACAAGATTCTTTTATCAGAAGCATTATTCGATAACATAAAAAGGCATCATCCACCAATAACACACAAACATAGACAAAATTCTGTAGCAACCATCTCCAGTTAGCATGTCCTCTTGCTATGCTAATGATTTAAACTTTGAATTGCTGCACTCTCTCTCTTTAGCAATAAATTTCTCAGGAAAACTCTTACAGTTATTCAGTTATTGCCTCTGTTTACTCACCATAGAATTTCTTCTCAGTCCAATGAAACACAAATTTTGTCCACAGCCTTTTGTAAAACTCTTCCCTTTAGGTTTATTTATGACCATCTAATATAGGTTAACTATTTGGGGGTTCTGATGGAGGTAAGAAGAGAAAGAATTGCAGTGTTTTCCCTGGTCAATCGTTCATACTCTCAGACTTGCTAGATGCTATGGCTTGGGGGTTCCCCATCTAACCTCTTCTGGGAACTCCTAATTGGGTGGACAAAATGCTGGAAGACAGATTCAACCGGGTGAGAGAAATGAAGGAGGCATGGCAAACAGAAAGCAGCTACTGGAGATACATTCCCCACATAAAGATCCTCAGGGGGGAAAAATGTTTTTATATGGTTTTCAGTAGTCACAATTACCAAGGAGGAAACTGTAACTGATTTATGACTGCTTTCTGTTGCTTTTTATAATTCTATCATTTTCCCAATTGGTTTTCTTCTAAAAATTTGGAGACATGGTCTTCCCTCACTATAATTATGTCTTTTGATGTCTAAATATAATAATTTTCCTTAACCTCCTCTTTAGAAGTTACTCTGCTATTGGCTAACACTATTTCCCCTTTGAAATACTCTTATAAAATATTTGTATTTACAGTATCTCTCATTTGTTCTGCTCCTTTTCTGGTATAGCAAATTTGTTTCTCCTCTTCCTCCCTCTTTGTATATATTCCTTACTTTATGGTGTAATTGTATAGTTTCTTTTCTGACTCTTTCATTGGAAAATAATAACTTTCCATCTGAGTGCAACATGAAAACCAATCCTCATCAGATCCTGGACATATATTATGTGACTGAATATCTCTCTGGCTATAACAGCCAATAATACCTTTTACCTTTAACATTCCATGTCCATATTGTTTGTGCTATACAAGGTAAAAGCAGTACAAGAGATTCTAAGGCTATTAAACAACTCAGCCTGCAAGCTCCTTTGTATCCAAATAGAACAAATTACCTCATATTTCCCAAGAAGCATGGGGATATATTAGCAAGTCCAAATTTTCCTTAAGAGTTTACAGTAGACAATAAGAGACTTGAATATTCGTAAAGAGATAAAGAGGTATGTAACTAATCATTAGTATGCACATGATTAATTGATTTATTTGTATAAAATTAAAGTCTTGATTTTTAAGGATGATATCACTGATGGCAATCATTAGGTAGATTTTGTTGTGACAATACATAGAATCTTGGGCTTGCTAGACTATGGATTTGATCCAATGTGGTTTTTATGTTTACTTTTTTGTATTCTTATAAGCTTTAACTTCCCATTGAAAGGAAGTTGTAACTCTTTTTCTCTGAAGTTCTATTTGTGCATGAATAATTGAGGGAGGAATTTTTAGATTTTATAACAATTTTCATTTATCTACATATTTTGCAATTATTTTTAATTATTAAAACAATTCTTGTCTATGTTTTGCATTAAAAAGGAAAAAAAGCTAAAATGAGGATATGTGTAACAATTGACCTGAGGATTTACATGGTCTTAAAAACAAAAAAAATCTCAGTTGAAATAGACTGATCTTACTGCTCAGTAATCATGTCTTCCCATAGAACCATATTTCAGTAGCTAATAACTGGATCCTTTTGGCATATTCGTTTAAATTGGTGTAAATGACAAGCTTTCATTTTGCTGCAGTTGATCACACTGACTCAAACTGTGTTTCATTTTATAGGAACATAGCAGTATGAGTGGAATGCTTTTGATTCTACAGCCTGTGGAATGGGACAGCCAGCACCTAGTCATGCAATTTATTAAAACATGGCCATTCTTAATCCTGAAATCTTAAATTTATAGGATCTTAACAACATACAATGTAATTTCTTTTCTTTGCTGGAACTTGGCCCACAAATCAACATTTTTAAAGAGTGTTAGAGCATGGTAGTTTAAGATAAAGTACCTTGAATCTTTAATACCAAAAGAGGAAGCCGAAAGTTATGTCTCCATGGAAAAAAGCTGGAGTGTTCAACAGTGAAGCATAGACAATGGTATTATGCATCCCTTTTTATTTTTCCGTAATATCTTCCTTGAACTGTTCACTCATTATTTTAATTGAAGGCATTCTTTCTCAGAGCTGAGGTTGCTGCAAATGAATCAGAGCAGCTTAACTTGTCAAAACATTTAGGGATCTGGATGAAATAATTAAAAATTGTATGGAAATCTACTATGTGAGCAAATGCCAAACAATGTCACATGGAGATATTATAATCAAAGAGTCGGCAAAAT
>NW_012104932.1:378850-379159 GCF_000951045.1 Mandrillus leucophaeus | reverse complement strand
ATTGATTCTTCTATCCATGAGCATGGAATGTTCTTCCATTTGTTTGTGTTCTCTTTTATTTCTGTGAGCAGTGGTTTGTAGTTCTCCTTGAAGAGGTTCTTCACATCCCTTGTAAGTTGGATTCCTGGGTATTTTATTCTCTTTGAAGCCATTGTGAATGAGAGTTCACCCATGAGTTGACTTTCTGTTTGTCTGTTATTGGTGTATAGGAATGCTTGTGATTTTTGCACATTAATTTTGTATCCTGAGACTTTGCTGAAGTTATTTATCAGTTTAAGGAGATTTTGGGCTGAGACAATGGGATTTTCT
>NW_012104932.1:374784-375914 GCF_000951045.1 Mandrillus leucophaeus | reverse complement strand
TTTTGGAATAAGTGAGATATGGTGCTGAGAAGAATGTATATTCTGTTGATTTGGGGTGGAGAGTTCTGTAGATGTCTATTAGGTCTGCTTGGTGCAGAGTTGAGTTCAATTCCTGGATATCCTTGTTAACTTTCTGTCTCCTTGATCTGTCTAATGTTGACAGTGGGATGTTAAAGTCTCCCATTATTATTGTGTGGGAGTCTAAGTCTCTTTGTAGGTCTCTAAGGACTTGCTTTATGAATCTGGGTGCTCCTGTATTGGGTGCATATATATTTAGGATAGTTAGCTCTTCTTGTTGAATTGATCCCTTTGCCATTATGTAATGGCCTTCTTTGTCTCTTTTGAATCTTTGTTGGTTTAAAGTCTGTTTTATCAGAGTAGAATTTCAACCTTTGCTTTTTGTTTTGTTTTGTTTTGTTTTCCATTTGCTTGATAGATCTTCCTCCATCCCTTTATTTTGAGCCTATGTGTGTCTCTGCACATGACATGGGTCTCTTGAATACAGCACACTGATGGGTCTTGACTCTATATACGATTTGCCAATCTGTGTCTTTTAATTGGAACTTTTAGCCCATTTACACTTAAGGTTAATATTGTTATGTGTGAATTTGATCCTGTCATTATGATGTTAGCTGGTTATTTTGCTCGTTAGTTGATGGTTTCTTCCTAGCATTGATGGTCTTTACAGATTGGCATGTTTTTGCAGTGGCTGGTACCAGTTGTTCCTTTCTATGTTTAGTGCTTCCTTCAGGGCCTCTTGTAAGGCAGGCAAAATCTCTCAGCATTTGCTTGTCTGTAAAGGATTTTATTTCTCCTTCACTTATGAAGCTTAGTTTTGCTTGATATGAAATTCTGGTTTGAAAATTCTTTTCTTTAAGAATGTTGAATATTGGCCCCCACTCTCTACTGACTTGTAGAATTTCTGCCGAGAGATTCACTATTAGTCTGATGGGCTTCCCTTTGTGGGTAACCCAACATTTCTCTCTGGCTGCCCTTAACATTTTTTCCTTCATTTCAACTTTGCTGAATCTGACAATTATGTGTCTTGGAGTTGCTCTTCTGGAGGAGTATCTTTGTGGCGTTCTCTGTATTTTCTGAATTTGAATGTTGGCCTGCCTTGCTACGTTAGG
>NW_012104932.1:371830-374734 GCF_000951045.1 Mandrillus leucophaeus | reverse complement strand
TACTTTATGGTGTAATTGTATAGTTTCTTTTCTGACTCTTTCATTGGAAAATAATAACTTTCCATCTGAGTGCAACATGAAAACCAATCCTCATCAGATCCTGGACATATATTATGTGACTGAATATCTCTCTGGCTATAACAGCCAATAATACCTTTTACCTTTAACATTCCATGTCCATATTGTTTGTGCTATACAAGGTAAAAGCAGTACAAGAGATTCTAAGGCTATTAAACAACTCAGCCTGCAAGCTCCTTTGTATCCAAATAGAACAAATTACCTCATATTTCCCAAGAAGCATGGGGATATATTAGCAAGTCCAAATTTTCCTTAAGAGTTTACAGTAGACAATAAGAGACTTGAATATTCGTAAAGAGATAAAGAGGTATGTAACTAATCATTGGTATGCACATGATTAATTGATTTATTTGTATAAAATTAAAGTCTTGATTTTTAAGGATGATATCACTGATGGCAATCATTAGGTAGATTTTGTTGTGACAATACATAGAATCTTGGGCTTGCTAGACTATGGATTTGATCCAATGTGGTTTTTATGTTTACTTTTTTGTATTCTTATAAGCTTTAACTTCCCATTGAAAGGAAGTTGTAACTCTTTTTCTCTGAAGTTCTATTTGTGCATGAATAATTGAGGGAGGAATTTTTAGATTTTATAACAATTTTCATTTATCTACATATTTTGCAATTATTTTTAATTATTAAAACAATTCTTGTCTATGTTTTGCATTAAAAAGGAAAAAAAGCTAAAATGAGGATATGTGTAACAATTGACCTGAGGATTTACATGGTCTTAAAAACAAAAAAAATCTCAGTTGAAATAGACTGATCTTACTGCTCAGTAATCATGTCTTCCCATAGAACCATATTTCAGTAGCTAATAACTGGATCCTTTTGGCATATTCGTTTAAATTGGTGTAAATGACAAGCTTTCATTTTGCTGCAGTTGATCACACTGACTCAAACTGTGTTTCATTTTATAGGAACATAGCAGTATGAGTGGAATGCTTTTGATTCTACAGCCTGTGGAATGGGACAGCCAGCACCTAGTCATGCAATTTATTAAAACATGGCCATTCTTAATCCTGAAATCTTAAATTTATAGGATCTTAACAACATACAATGTAATTTCTTTTCTTTGCTGGAACTTGGCCCACAAATCAACATTTTTAAAGAGTGTTAGAGCATGGTAGTTTAAGATAAAGTACCTTGAATCTTTAATACCAAAAGAGGAAGCCGAAAGTTATGTCTCCATGGAAAAAAGCTGGAGTGTTCAACAGTGAAGCATAGACAATGGTATTATGCATCCCTTTTTATTTTTCCGTAATATCTTCCTTGAACTGTTCACTCATTATTTTAATTGAAGGCATTCTTTCTCAGAGCTGAGGTTGCTGCAAATGAATCAGAGCAGCTTAACTTGTCAAAACATTTAGGGATCTGGATGAAATAATTAAAAATTGTATGGAAATCTACTATGTGAGCAAATGCCAAACAATGTCACATGGAGATATTATAATCAAAGAGTCGGCAAAATGAAGACCTAACATGTCAACAAAATTCTGTATCTGATGTCATGATTCCAGAAGAGGAAAATGCTAGACAGACACAAAAAGATAACCTAAGTATGGAAATTTATAAGAAAAAAATTGTTACTGTAATACATTGAAAGTTGTAGGCAAAATATTATTTGACTAAAGAGAAGGCTAATTCAGGTGTTTAACAGGGTAGGGATTTCATGACCGAACAGCCCATCATCTTTTCCCTAATGTATATGACTCATCTCTTTCTTCTACCCCAAGCTCTGCCACTTAAGGTGCAAAATAAAGGGTGAAAACATTTGGCATGTGTGTAAACCCTTCATGTAGGCCATGACATAATATTTCCACCTTCAGTGTTCTTGAAAGAATCAAATGTCAATCCCTCAAGGTATTTAGGGCATCAACAAATGGAATTAACTCAAGTTGCTTTATTTAAAATGGTTTCTGTACATTCTTTCTCAGTTGATAACTTGCTCTTTAGATTGGCCCTCGTCTGATCTCATTCTGCTTTCTGCTTAATCATAGATATAATCAAAATGTGTCCCTATTTAACATTTTAAAAACCTTTACTCAGATTTTTTAAAAGACTACAATCACATGAAGAAAATTCTACATAACCGTGGATCCCTGTGTCTCATCTTGAGCAGATAAACCAGATTCAAATAGTTCAAAGTGAGTCAGCAAACATGAATCTTCAATCTCCAAAAAAGCAAATAGATGCATCATTTTGACCCTGAGGTTGTTTTTAGTTATATTTTTCAGTGACTACCATAGTTTCAGAGTTGAGAATCAATGCTAAGATCCTGATCTTTTAACCTTCCTGTATTGTCTTAATCTTACCTATCTTTAAGAGATTAATAAATATTAATTATCCCTTATTCTAGATTCAGACATTTTCATTGCTGCCACCTGGAAAGAATACTTTTGAAGTAGAAACATAGGCTAACAGGTCTGCTTTCAGTTAAAAATAGAATGTCAACCTCTGAACTCTCTCTAAATCACAGAACATAATTCCTAGAAATTATGATCCAACTTTCTCATAAAACTAACATTCATACTTTGAAATACGTATCCTCCACCCTGTCTTGGCGTAATAGCCTCATATATACAGAGAACTGTAAATTTTTCAGGCCGTCAACATCTGACATAAAAATGCAAAAATATTTATGGACTACTTCAGACAAAATAGAGATATAATTAATAATATATTGAACAACCTTTTAGACACCAAGCTTGATACCCAGCCTAGACTTGTCATCCTGCAAGTGTCTCCCCACCAGTGTCATTCAATAGCACAACCCAAGAAAACCACAATCATGAATTTTTAAAATCAACCTCATGGATTTTT
>NW_012104932.1:369077-371780 GCF_000951045.1 Mandrillus leucophaeus | reverse complement strand
GTCACTTTTAGGTACACCAATCAGACATAGTTTTGGTATTTTCAGATAGTCCCATATTTTATGGAGGCTTTGTTTGTTTCTTTTTACTCTTTTTTCTCTAAACTTCTCTTCTCACTTCATTTCATTCATTTGATCTTCAATCACTGATACCCTTTCTTCTCCTTGATTGAATTGGCTACTGAAGCTTGTGCCTGCGCCATGTAGTTCTTATGCCATGGTTTTCAGCTCCATCAGGTCATTTAAAGCCTTCTCTATGCTCTTTTCTCAAGTTAGCCATTCTTCTAATCTTTTTTCAAGGATTTTAGATTCTTTGCGATGGGTTCGAACATCCTCCATTAGCTCGGAGAAGTTTGTTATTATTGACTCTCTGAAACCTTCTTCTCTCAACTCGTCAAAGTCATTCTCCATCCAACTTTGTTCTGTTGCTAGTGAGGAGCTGCATTACTTTGGAGGGGGAGAGGTGCTCTGATTTTTAGAATTTTCAGCTTTTTTGCTCTGGTTTCTCCCTGTCTTTGTGGTTCTGTCTACTTTTGGTTTTTGATGATGGTGACATACAGATGGGGTTTTGGTGTGGATATCCTTTCTGTTTGTTAGTTTTCCTTCTAACAGTCAGGACCCTCAGCTGAAGTTCTATTGGAGTTTGCTGGAGGTCCACTCCAGACCTTGTTTGCCTGGGTATCACCAGCAGAGGTTGCAGAACAGCAAATATTGCAGAACAGCTAATGTTGCTGCCTGATGCTTCCTCTGAAAGCTTTGTCTCAGAGGGTCACCTGGCTGTATGAGGTGTCGGTCGGCCCCTAATGGGAGGTGTCTCCCAGTTAGGCTACTTGGGGTTCAGGGACCCACTTGACAAGGCAGTCTGTCCATTCTCAGATCTCAAACTCTGTACTGGGGGAACCACTACTCTCTTCAAAGTTGTCAGACAGGGACGTTTAAGTCTGCACAAGTTTCTTCTGCCTTTTGTGCAGCTATGCCCTGTCCCCAGAGGTGGAGTCTACAGAGGCAGGCAGGCCTCTTTGAACTGTGGCGGACTCCACCCAGTTTGAGCCTCCCAGCCGCTTTGTTTACCTACTCAAGCCTCAGTAATGGCAGGCACCCATCCCCCAGCCTTGTTGCCACCTTGCAGTTTGATCTCAGACTGCTGTGCTAGCAGTGAGCGATGCTCCGTGGGCATGGGACCCTCTGAGCCAGGTGCAGGATATAATCTCCTGGTATGCCGTTTGCTAAGACTGTTGGAAAAGTGCAGTATTAGGGTGGGAGTGTCCCAATTTTCCAGGTACCGTCTGTCATGGCTTCCCTTGGCTAGGAAAGGGAATTCCCTAACCCCTTGTACTTCCCGGGTGAGGCAATGCCCCGACCTGCTTTGGCTCGCACTCCGTGGACTGTACCCACTGTTCGACAAGCCCCAGTGAGATGAACCTGGTACCTCAGTTGGAAATGCAGAAATCACCTGTCTTCTGCGTCGCTCATGCTGGGAGCTGTAGACTGGAGCTGTTCCTATTCGACCATCTTGTAAGTGGTTAAATGACTCTTTAAAATTTATTTTTCTCTCTCTTCTTTTAAGTTCAGAGGTACATGTGTAAGTTTGTTACATGGGTAAACTTGTGTCTTGGGGGTTTGTTGTAGAGATTATTTTATCACCCAGGTATTAAGCGTAGTACTCATTAGTCATTTTACCTGATCCTCTCCCTCCTCCCATTCTCCGCCCTCTCATAAGCCCTAGTGTGTGTTGTTCCCTTCTATGTGTCCATGTGTTCTCATTTTGCATCTGCTTATAAGTGAAACATGAGGTATATGGTTTTCTGTTCCTGTGTTAGTTTGCTAAGGATAATGTCCTTCAGTTCCATCCATTTCCCTGCGAAAGACATGATATCATTCTTTTTTACAGCACTTTAGTATTCCGTGGTGTATATGTACCACATTTTCTTTATCCAGTCTATCATTGATGGGCATTTAGACTGATTTCATATCTTTGCTATTGGGAATAGTGCTGCAATGAACATATACATCTTGTGTCTTTACAGTATATCTATTACTAAATAAAGCATAGCGTTGTTTTGTATGATTTTAAATTATATATAAATGGTCTCGTACTGCCTATAGACTATTGTGAATCTAGTTCCTTGATTTTCCCACTGATGTATATTTTAGATTATTGGTTTCCACAATATATTTAGCTAGTTTACTATTGGTAAATTGGAGTTATTTCTAGAATCTTGCTATTTCACACAGTGCTACAACATTCTCTTACATAACTCTGGTGCCCATTTGTAGGAATTTCTTTAGGGTGTAAAACCAGCAGAGGAATTGCTGTGCCATCCGTAGCTTATTAACATTGAATTGTTTTCCAAAATTGTGCTAATTTGTATTCCTACCAGCAGTACATAGATGTTCCATTTGCTTCATATCTTTGCCAAAACTTTATTTTATTGGAATTTTTATTTCTTGGCTGATTTGGTAGTGAGAAATGTTTTGATTGTGATTTTAAATTGTATTTCCAAGATTACTCATAAGGGTCATATTTTTCACATTTTTATTTTGGTTTGTTTGTTGTGGTATAATTTGCATACAGTAAAATTCACTCTCTTTAGTTTTCTTAAGATTTTAATGACAATTTGGGCTTTCTCTTTTATGATGTGCCTGCCCATAACTTTTGTTCATTTTTCTCTTGAGTTGTCTGTCTTTTTCTTAAGGTTTTACAGA
>NW_012104932.1:364501-369027 GCF_000951045.1 Mandrillus leucophaeus | reverse complement strand
GCCCCGACCTGCTTTGGCTCGCACTCCGTGGACTGTACCCACTGTTCGACAAGCCCCAGTGAGATGAACCTGGTACCTCAGTTGGAAATGCAGAAATCACCTGTCTTCTGCGTCGCTCATGCTGGGAGCTGTAGACTGGAGCTGTTCCTATTCGACCATCTTGTAAGTGGTTAAATGACTCTTTAAAATTTATTTTTCTCTCTCTTCTTTTAAGTTCAGAGGTACATGTGTAAGTTTGTTACATGGGTAAACTTGTGTCTTGGGGGTTTGTTGTAGAGATTATTTTATCACCCAGGTATTAAGCGTAGTACTCATTAGTCATTTTACCTGATCCTCTCCCTCCTCCCATTCTCCGCCCTCTCATAAGCCCTAGTGTGTGTTGTTCCCTTCTATGTGTCCATGTGTTCTCATTTTGCATCTGCTTATAAGTGGAACATGAGGTATATGGTTTTCTGTTCCTGTGTTAGTTTGCTAAGGATAATGTCCTTCAGTTCCATCCATTTCCCTGCGAAAGACATGATATCATTCTTTTTTACAGCACTTTAGTATTCCGTGGTGTATATGTACCACATTTTCTTTATCCAGTCTATCATTGATGGGCATTTAGACTGATTTCATATCTTTGCTATTGGGAATAGTGCTGCAATGAACATATACATCTTGTGTCTTTACAGTATATCTATTACTAAATAAAGCATAGCGTTGTTTTGTATGATTTTAAATTATATATAAATGGTCTCGTACTGCCTATAGACTATTGTGAATCTAGTTCCTTGATTTTCCCACTGATGTATATTTTAGATTATTGGTTTCCACAATATATTTAGCTAGTTTACTATTGGTAAATTGGAGTTATTTCTAGAATCTTGCTATTTCACACAGTGCTACAACATTCTCTTACATAACTCTGGTGCCCATTTGTAGGAATTTCTTTAGGGTGTAAAACCAGCAGAGGAATTGCTGTGCCATCCGTAGCTTATTAACATTGAATTGTTTTCCAAAATTGTGCTAATTTGTATTCCTACCAGCAGTACATAGATGTTCCATTTGCTTCATATCTTTGCCAAAACTTTATTTTATTGGAATTTTTATTTCTTGGCTGATTTGGTAGTGAGAAATGTTTTGATTGTGATTTTAAATTGTATTTCCAAGATTACTCATAAGGGTCATATTTTTCACATTTTTATTTTGGTTTGTTTGTTGTGGTATAATTTGCATACAGTAAAATTCACTCTCTTTAGGTTTCTTAAGATTTTAATGACAATTTGGGCTTTCTCTTTTATGATGTGCCTGCCCATAACTTTTGTTCATTTTTCTCTTGAGTTGTCTGTCTTTTTCTTAAGGTTTTACAGAAGTTCTTAATGCATTGGGAGAATTCTTAGTAGACTGTTGTAATGCAAGTCTCCTATAACGTATCTTAAAAGTTTATAATTTTATCATTCATAGATAAGTCTTTATTCCACCTGGAAATGCTGGTTGTATATGGTGTGAGGTATAGGTCCACTTTCTTTTCCATCACGAATAACAAATGTCCTCACAACATTTATTGAAAATGCTCTTCTTTCTCAACCAGTCTGCAATGTGATTTAGAGCATATTGAAATTTTTCATATTCGTGTGATTCTGCTTCTGAGCTCTTCCTTGTTTTAGTGAATTAGTTATGTCTACTCCAATACCACACTGAACTATTATAACTTCAAAATAATTCTTGGTATATGAAAAGACCCCACTTTGTTCTTAAGGAGCACCACCAACAAAGATTGTTGAGATTTTGGTGCAGTTGCATTGGATCTATGTTGTCAGCAAAATTTTAAAATTTCACCATAGAGATATCTCTAATTATTTATTGTTGGTGTAACAAATCATCCCAAAACTTACTGACTTAAAAACAATAAAAAATCATCTTATTGCCCCTTATGGTTTCTGTGGTTGGGGTTCAACTGGCAGTTGTGGCTCCAGATCTTTCTCATGGTTGAAGTGAGATGGTGGCTGATGCTGGATGGGGTAAGGATGATGGGGAAGGAGGAATGTCCAGCAGTTGAAAGACAGCCAGACATCATACTTCATGCAGTTACAGGTCTCTGCCTGTGGTCTCTCTACACAGGTTGGTAGGCATTTCCTTGCAGCAAGGTGTACTGAGTTCTAAGAGCCAGCATCCTGAGAAATGGAGGTGCCAGTTTCTTTGAGACCTGCATTTGAAAACTGGCATAGTATCACTTTCACCAGATTCTGATGGTCAAGCAGTTGCAGAGCCCAGATTCAAGGAAGAAGGCATAGATCCCTCCTCAGGATGGGAAGGTTGTCAATTTTGCAATCATATTTTAAAACTGTGCAACTTTTATTAGATAGATTCTGAGAAAGATTTTTTAATGTTCTTTCCAAGTGGTGTCTGGTTTACAGATTGTATTTTCTAACGTTTGGTTGCTGATATATAGAAATAGTATTAAGTTATATGTCTCACCATATTGCTAACCTCTCATTAATTCTTATAATGTCTTTTGATTATTTTTTATTTCTATGTACAAAACCATGTCATCTCTGCATAATGACTTTCTATTTCTTTTTTTTCCATGTCTGGCTTCTTTCATTTATTGTCCTTGCCTCACTGTACTGCCTATGCCTCTAATTCAATGTTAATAAAATTGAGAAAAGCAAGAACTCTTCTCCCTAAGTTTGAAAGAAGTAATTTCACCCTTTGCAATGTAATGGTAGGATTGCTTTGTTATTTGTAGTTATTTTCTTTCATGTTAAGAAATTCTTTTGTATTTCTAATTTGCCAGGGTTTACCTAACAATATTTAACAGGTGTTGAATTTTGTCTAATTTTTAAAAATAGGTTGAGGTGATTATATGGCTTTTCTTTTTTAATCTGATTAATTTTTAATGTTAAATCAATGTTGCATTCCCAAAATATGACTCATTAGGTCATGAGTTATTATGATTTTTGTACATTGCCATATTTGGTTTACTAATACTTTCTTTAGCACTTTTTTCATCTGTAATTATTTGTTAGTCTTATAATTTTCCTCTCTTATAATGTCTTTGTCAAAATTTATTATCAAGATTATGCTGAGTTTCTGAAACAAGATGGGAATTATGTTACTTTTCTATACTCTAGTATAGTTTATAGTATAGATTAGAATTAATTGTTCCTTAACTGTTCAGTAGAACTCATTTTTTAAAAAAAATCTGAGGCTGGTATTTTTCTGTTTTTGTGTGCGTGTGTAAAAATATTTTATTTTTGTTTTATTTGATTTAACATTTATACAGCTATTCAGGTTTTCTAACTTTTCTTAAAATAGTTTTGGTAAGTTATTTCCTTTTTTCCTTCCTTTCCTCCCTTTCCACCTAACGTTAAATAAGCAAATGAAAAAACTTAAATTTCTTAATTTCTCTTAAATAATTGTTCGTTTTTAAGAATCATTTAAATAACATTAAGCTTTCTTTTGAATAATGTTTTACTTCTAAAAAGAAAGTGATTTAGGAAAGCACTTCCATTCATTATCACTATTAGTACTCGTTAAATCTTATCCAAAGTGAAAAAATAAGGAACCATGCAGAAGGTTGAAGATCCCCTCCCTCCAAAAATCAAGTGTTTCAGTTCATTTTAAAAGGATAATCATTAGATTTTTTTAAAAGGATAGCCTTGATTTAGGCCAATAAATAAATGCAGAGACATGTCCAGCTCAATGAGTGCAGCAGAACCATCCTTTTTTTTCCCCTAAACTATACACTGTACATGACTCCACTCACATCTTAAGAGATTCTGATGTACTCCCCATTCTGTTGAAAACCACTCTCTAGTGACCCATCATTTTTATAGGAGTTTATTTATTCCTCTGTTTTATCAAAACAAAAAGGTTGATAGATAAACTATTATAAACAATCAATGCTATCTCAGAATTGGTGTCCTAATCTACGGTTTAAATCAGAGCAGAAACATTTATTAGCGTGATTAATTCTGTTCCAATTTAAATAAAAACAACTTTATTTTTATTTATTTATTTATTTTTGGGGGGTACCAAATTTCTTTATTTGAAGGAATGGTACAAATCAAAGAACTTAAGTGGATGTTTTGGTACAACTTATAGAACAGGTAAAGGAAACCCCAACATGCATGCACTACCTGGGTGACCAGGGAAGTCACCCCATGGCTATGGAGAAATTAGCCTGAGGCTTAGCTTTCATTATCACTGTCTCCCAGGGTGTGCTTGTCGAACAGATAATCTGCCAAGCCAGATTCGGGTGCTCCCATCTTGCGCAAGTTGGTCACGTGGTCACCCAATTCTTTGATGGCTTTCACCTGTTCATTCAGGTAATGTGTCTCAATGAAGTCACACAACTGGGGGTCATTTTTGTCAGTGGCCAGTTTGTGCCGTTCCAGTAGTGACTGATCCACATTTTTTTCCAAATGTAAAGCACACTCCGTTGCATTCAGCCCGCTCTCCCAGTCGTCATAGTCTGGTTTCTTGATATCCTGAAGGAAGATTCGGCCACCTCGTTGGTTCTGCAGCTTCATCAGTTTCTC
>NW_012104932.1:321678-363156 GCF_000951045.1 Mandrillus leucophaeus | reverse complement strand
GACGCGGTGAAGGGGTGACGGAGGGCTGGCTATGGGCGGCCGGCCAGGATGGGGGACGAGCGCCGGGTTCCGTCCAAGCACTGTTGAAGCAGGAAACCCCGACGACGCTCGGCTAAGAACGTCTCACAGACAACTTTAGATGCCTTTCAAACTTGCTACATAATGTGGGAATCTTTCCTATAATATTCCTGATGAATATTTAGCCAGTCTAGTCCTGTCCATCTTTCCATTCATGAAATATGTTATGAATGCAGTCGATTCTAGTGTCTGAATATAGATAACACTCTCTTTTCTTTCTTTTTAAAAATTTGTACAAATTGAAGGGATATAAGTGCAGTTTTGTTACATGGATATATTGCTTAATGGTAAAATCTGGGCTTTTGTTGTATCCATCACCTGAATAATGTACTTGTACCCTTTAAGCAATTTCTCGTACTTTGCTCCACTCCCACATTCCTAACCTTTGGAGTCTCCAGTGTCTATCATTCCACACTCTACGCTCATGTGTGTGCATTATTTAGCTCCCACTTATAAGTGAGAATATGTGGTACTGGACTCTGTGTCTGAGTTGTTTAACTTAAGATAATGGCCTCCAGTTTCATCTATGTTGCTACAAAAGATATGATTTCATTCTTTTTATAGCTAAATAATATTCAATTGTGTATATACACCACATTTTCTTTATCTGAATATCCGTTGATAGACACTTAGATTGATTCCATATCTTTACTATTGTGAATAGTGCTACTCTAAACATATAAGTGCAGGTGTCTTTTTGATAGAATGATTCCTTTTCCTTTGGGTAGATACACAGTAGTGTGAATGCTGGATTGAATGGTAGTTCCATTTTAAGTTATTTGAGAAATCTCCATACTGTTTTCCATAAAGGGTGTACTAATATACATTCAGTGTTAACTTTTAGAATTTCTTTAAAGCTTTTTTAAAAAAAAATATTTAATTGACAATAATAATTGTATATACTTATGGGGTAGAATGTAATGTTTTGATATATATATACACCTTGTGGAATCGTCAAACTAATTAGCATATCCATCACCTCATCTACTTATTTTTTTGCAGCAGGAACATTTGAAAACTCTTCTTTTAGCAATTTTGAAATATACAATGTTATTACTATGATCATCATGCAGTCCAACGGATCACTAAAACTTATTCCTCCAGTCTAACTGTAACTTTGTACCCTTTGACCAACATGTCCCCTTTCCTCATCCCTTTGACCCCAGCCTCTGGTAAACAACATTCTACTCCCCATTTCTATGATAGAATACACTTTGACAAAGCTTTTAATCATTGGTCCGTTTGCATTGTAATTTATTTGGCACACTTAGACCAAGAATTATCTTCTCTAAATTAGAGATGTCTAGCTCCTACAATCACATTTTGCACATTAGTGTACTACTCCCTTCACTATCATTGGTGATTTCCTCCAACTATACTTAATTATCCTGCCCTTATAATGAGAGTACTAAGAACAGGACACATCTTCCTTGCCATAGAGTGCTATCCCTCTTCCACCTGGAAAAATTCAAGACTGAATTCTTCCTCCCTTGTCCCTCCCTTCCACCCTCTCTTCCTCTCTTTGCTCCCTCTCTCAAGTAATCATTGAGAACTATGTCCCAGGCATTGTTCTAGAATGGGGTACTGCACAAAATGTTCTTGTCATTGTGGTGCTTACATTCTAGCAGCATGTGATTTAAAACCACAAACAAAAGCAATTGCATATTATGGGAGATAAAAGAGATTCTACGGAATAAAACAAAGGAAGGTAAAGAGGCTAGGTGTTTGATATGTGTAGTAGTTTCCTATTATTGCTTTAACAAATCACACAAGCTTGGTATCTTAAAACAACAGAAGTTTATTCTTATACATTGCTGGAGGCCAGAAGTCTGAAATCAAGTTTTCAGTAGGACCACACTCACACCCGCAGCTCTAGGGCTAGAAACTGTTCCTTGGCTCTTCCAGCTTGTGGTAGCTGTTAGCATTCTTTGGCTTGAGGCCGCATTAGTTCAATCTTTGTCTTCATCTCCATATCACCTTGTTCTCTGTTGGGTGTCTAATCTCTCTTTGCCTCTCTATTATAAAAACACTTGTGATGGCATTTAAGGCCCACTGGTATAATCTAGAATAATCCAAAATCAAGATCCTTGAGTTAATCACTTTCAAAGACCTTTTTTCTAAATAAGGTAATATTCACAGGTTCCAGGGATTAAGACATGACCATATCCTGGGGGCCATTATCAGCCAACTACAGTATGTATGTTTTATCCAAGCAATGAGTATTAGCATTACTGGTAAAGGTGGTGTTTTACCAAAAACTAGAATAAAGAGAGGAGTTGAGCCATAAAAATGGTTTTAGGAAGAGGGGACTTGGCAGAAAAAAAAAATAGTCAATGCAAAGGCTCTGAGGTGAGGACCTATTTGTTGGCTTGAGAGACCACAAAAAGCCTAGAAAGACTGGAGTAGAAGTAGTGGGAAGGAGAGTATTAGGTGATGAATAAAAATAGGTAGCAGGAGAGTCTGCTTAGGTACGTTCTGCCTGGTTGTTGTATGGACCTTGGCTGTTACTCTGAATGAAATCGAAGACATTGGAGGATTCTGACCATTTTAGTTGTTGTTGTAGTGATGATATAGTGTGGATATTTGTCCTGCCAAATTTCATGTTGAACTGTAATCCCCAATCCTGGAGGTGTGACCTGGTGGGAGGTGATTGGATCATGGGGGTGGATTTCTCATTAGTAGTTTAGCACCATCCCTTTGGTGTTGTCCTCATGATAGTGAGTGAGTTCTCCCTAGGTCCTATTGTTCAAAAAATGTGTGGTACTCCCTCTCACTCTCTCTTGCTCCCTGCTCTTGCCATGTGACATGCCTGCTCCCACTTTGCCTTCTGCCATGATTGTAAGCAGACCAAGGCCTTACCAGAAGATGAGCAATGCCAATGCCATGCTTTGTGTACATCCTGCAGAATTGTGAGTTAATTAAACCTATTTTATTTATAAATTACCCAGCCTTAGGTATTTCTTTATAGCAACGCAAGAACCAGCTGAACACACACGGTTTGTTTATTTAGTTATTTTATTTTAGATTCAAGGGGTATATGTGGAGATTTGTTACACGGGTAATGCTGAAGTTTTGGCTTCAGATGAACCCATCACTCAAATAGTGAACATAGTACCCAATAGGTAGTATTTCAAACCTTGTCTCCCTCCCATACTCTCCCCTTTAGGAGTTCCCAGTGTCTACTATTTTTATCTTTATGTCTGTATGTACCCATTGTTTAGTTCCCACCTATAAATGAAAGTATGCAGTGTTTGACTTTCTATGAGTTATTTCACTTACGATACTTACCTCTGGTTGCATACATATTGCTGCAAAAGACAGGATTTCATTATTGTTTATGGCTGTAGAGTATTTAATGCTGCGTATAAATCACATTTTCTTTATGCATTCAACCATTGATGGACACTTAGGTTAATTCCATGATTTTGCTCTTGTGAATAGTGCTGTAATAAACATACAAGTACAAGTATATTTTTGGTATAATTATTTCCTTTCCTTTGGGTAGACACCCAGTAGAAGGATTGCTGGGTTGAATGGTAGTTCTATTTATAGTTCTTGGAAACATCTCCGTACTGTTTTCCATAGAGGCTGAGCTAATTTACATTCCCACCAACAGGGTATAAATGTTCCTTTTTCTTGGTATCCTCATCAACATCTGTTATTTTTTAAAATTTTGGTAATAGCCATTCTGACTCGTGTGATACGGTATCTTATTGCATTCTCTGATGACTGGTGATATTGAGCATTCATTCTTTTCTTGTTTGTTGCCCACTTGTATGTCTTGTTTTAAGAAGTGTCTGTTCATGTCCTTTGCCTACTTTTAAATAAGGTTATTTATTTTTTTCTTGTTGATTTGCTTAAGTACGTTATTGATTCTGGATATTAGTCCTTAGTTGAATGCATAGATGGCAAACATTTCATTCTGTAGGTTGTTTGTTTACTCATTGATTTTTTTTTTTTCTGTGCAGAAGCTCTTTAGTTTAATGAAGTCCCATTTGTCTGTTTTCTTTTTTGTTGTGTTTGCTTTTGAGGAGTTGATTGTGGACTTTGCCTAGGCCAATAATCCAGAAGAGTTTTTCCTCTAATATTTTTATAGTTTCTTGCCTTACATTTAGATCATTAACTCATCTGGAATTAATTTTTGTATATGGTGAGAAATAAGAGTCCAGTCTCTTCTGCATATAGCTGTCTAATTTTCCCAGCACCATTTATTGAATAGGGTGTCCTTTCCCCAGTGTATATTTGTGTTGACTTTGCCAAAGATCAGTTAGTTGTAGGTGTGTGGCTTTATTTCTGGGTTACCTATTCTGTTCCATTGATCTATGTGTCTATTTTTGTACCACTAGCATGCTATTGTGGTTACTATAGACTTGAGAGGTATAGTTTGAAGTCAGGTAATGTGATGCCTCTGGCTTTGCTCTTTTTGCTTAGGGTTGCTTTGGCCATTTGGGCTATTTTTTGGTTTTAAATGAATTTTAGAATTGTCTTTCTAATTCGGTAACAAATGATGTTGGCAACTTGATAGGAATTGTGTTGAATCTGTAGATTGCTTTTGGCAGTATAGTCATTTTAACAATATTGATTCTTCTTATCCATGAGAATGAGATGTTTACCTATTTGTTCATGTCATCTACAATTTGTTTCATCAGTGTTTTGTGGTTCTCCTTGTAGAAGTCTTTCACCTCGTTAGTTAAATATATTCCTAGGTATTTTAATATTTTAGGCTACTGTAAATGAGAATGAGTACTTGATTTGGTTCTCAGCTTGAGCATTGTTGGTGTATAGAAATGCAACTAATTTTCACACATTACTTTTGTATCCTGAAACTTTACTGAAGGCATTTATCAGGTTTAGGAATTTTTTGGAGGAATCTTTAGCGTTTTCTAGGTATTAGCTCTTATATCAGCAAACAGAGATAATTTAACATTACTCTTCTCTAATAGATGTCTTTTATTTCTAATCTGGATGCCTTTTATTCAACTTTCTTGCCTGATTACTCTTTTGTTTGTTTGTTTGTTTGTTTTTTGAGACCAAGTCTCACTCTGTCCCCCAGGCTGGAATGCAGTAGTGCAATCTTGGCTCACTGCAACCTCTTCCTCCTGGATTCAAGTGATTCTCATGACTCAGCCTCCCCAGTAGCTAGGATTACAGGTGCCTGCCACCATGCCTGGTTAACTTTTTTTTTTTTTTTTTGTATTTTTAGTAGAGACAGGGTTTCACCATGTTGGCCAGCCTGGTCTTGAACTCCTGACCTCAAGTATTCCACATGCCTCAGCCTCCCAAAGTGCTGGGATTATAGGTGTGAGCCACTGTGCCTGGCCTTAATTCTTAGAGGAAATGCTTCTAACTTGTGCTGTTCAGTATGATGTTGGCTGTGGGTTTGTTTTAGATAGCTCTTATTATTTTGAGGTATGTTCCTTCAATGCCTAGATTTTTGAGGGTCTTTATCATGAAGGAATGTTGGATTTTATCAAGTGCTTTTTCTGTATCTGTTGAGATGATCATATGATTTTCATTTTTAATTCTCTTGTTGAATCATATTTATTTGCATATGTTGAACCAACCTTGCATTCTTGGTATAAAATCCATGTAATTGTGATAAATTACCTTTTTCATGTTCTGCTGTGTTTGATTTGTTAGTATTTTTTGAGGATTTTTGTGTCTATGTTCATCAGGGATATTGGCCTATTGATATTCTGTGTGTGTGTGTGTGTGTGTGTGTGTGTGTGTCCTTGACAGATTTTGGCATCAGAATGAACTGGTTTTGTAGAATAAGTTAGGGAGGAATCCCTCTTTCACAACTTTTTTGCAATAGGTTCAATAAGATTGGTAACAGTTCTTCTTTGTGTGTCTGGTAGAATTCAGCTGTGAATCCGTCTGCTCCTTGACTTTCTTTGGTTGATAGATTTTTTTATTACTGATCGAATTTTATAACTAATTATTGGTCTGTTCAAGATTTCAATTTCTTCCTGGTTTAATCTTGAGAGGTTATATGTTTCCAGACATTTATCCATTTCCCCTAGGCTTTATAGATTGTGTACAGAGGTGTTCATCATAAGTCTCTGAGGAACTTTTGTATTCTATGGTATCAGTTCTCATGTCATCTTTATTATTTCAATTTCGCTTATTTGAATCTTCTCTTTTTTCTTGGTTAATACAGCTAACAGTCTGCTTTGTTTATCTTTTCAAAGAACTAACCTTTTGTTTCATTCAACTATTGTATGACTTTTTAAAATCTCAATTTCATTTAATTCTGCTCTGATCCTTGTTATTTCTTTTCTTCTGCTAGCTTTGGGTTTGATTTGTTCTTGTTTTTCTAGTTCCTTCAGGTGTGACATTAGGTTGTTAACTTGAAATCTTTGTACATTATAAGATGTAGGCATTTGATGCTATAAACTTTCCTCTTAACACTGCTTTTACTGTATCCTAGAGATTTTAGTATGCTGTCTCTATTTTCATTTGTTTCAAATTTATTTTGATTTCTGCCTTAATTTCATCATTTACCCAAAAGTCATTCAGGAGCAAGTTGTTTTGTTTCTATGTACTTGTGTCCTTTGAGAGTTCCTCTTGGTATTGATTTCTAATTTTATTCCACTGTTGTCTGAGAAAACACTTGATACAATTTCAAGTTTTTTAAATTTATTGAGATTTGCATTGTGACCAAGCATATGGTCAATTCTGAACAATGTGCTATGCACAGATGAGAAAAAGTGTTTATTCTGTGGTTGTTGGGTGGAATGTTCTGTAGATATATATTAGGTTCATTTGTTCAAGAGTCTAATTTAACTCCAGAGTTTCTTTGTTAGCTTTCTGTCTCAATAGTCTGTGTGGTACAGTCAGTTGGGTGTTGAACTTTCCCACTATTATTGTATGGCTGTTTATTTTCTTATGTCTAATAGTATTTGTTTTATAAACCTGTGTGATCTGGTGTTGGGTGCATAGGTGGGTTTCTTGAAGGCAGCAGATGGTTGGGTCTTGCTTTTTTAAAATCACATTTTCCAGCCAATATCTTGTAAGTGGAGGATTTAGATTGTTTATGTTCAAATTAATATTTATGTGTGAGGTTTTGTTCTTGTCATGTTGTTAGCTAGTTGCTTTGTTGTCTCAATTGTGTAATTGCTTCATAGGATCTGTGAACTTTGTACTTAAGCATGCTTTTATGGTAGCAAGTATTGTCCTCTCAATTCCGTCTTTAGAATGCTGTTGAGCATTTCTTACAGGTCTGGTCTAGTGGTGACAGATTCTCTTAGCATTTGCTTATCTGAGAAAGACTTTATTGCTCCTTTGTTTATGAAACTTATTCAGCAGCATACAAAATTCTTGGCTGGCATCTTTTTTTTTTTTTTTTAAGAAGGCTAAAATTGGGCCCCTAATCCTTTCTGACTTATAAGGTTTCTGCTGAAAAGTCTGCTGTTAGTCCAGTGGGTTTATCTCTATAGGTGATTTAATCCTTTTCTTTAGCTGTCTTTAAGATTGTTTTTTAGCATTTACCTTGGATAGTCTGATGACTATATTGTTTTTGTGATGTTTATCTTGTAAAGTATCTCACAGGTGTTCTCTAAATTTCTTGTATCTGGATGTCTACTTCTATGGAAGATTAGAGAAATTTTCCTGAATCATTCCCTCAAATATGTTTTTCAAGTTGTTTACTTTTTCTTCTCTCTCAGGAATGCCTATTAGTCACAGGTTTGGTTGCTGTACATAATCCCATATTTCTTGAAGACATTGTTCATTTTGCAAAATTCTTTTTTCTTAATTTTTGTCTGATTATATTAATTCAAAAGACCAGCATTCAAGCTCTAAAATTCTTTCTTCTGCTTGGTCATGTCTATTATTAAAGACTTTAATCGTATTTTCACATTCATTCAGTTAATTTTTTAACTCCCAAAGTTCTATTTTTTTAAAATATAGCTATCTCATTTTCATATCTTGAATCCTTTTTCTGGTTTTTTTTTTTTGTGTGTGTGTGGTGGTTTTCATCTTTCTCTTGAATTTAATTGAGTTTCATTGCAATTCATACTTTGAATTATTCATCTGCCATTTAAGAATTTTCATTTTGGTTAGGGTACATTCATAGAGAGCTAATGCAGTCTTTGGAGGTGTCAAAACACTTTGTCTTTATTGCCAGAGTTCTTGAACTTATTCTTTCTCATCTGAAGGAGCTGTTGCTTCTTAAATTTACATATGCTATAATTTGAATAGGCCTTTTAAATTTTTTAAATTATTTGTTTCCTTGAGTGTATGACTGTGGTATATGCTGTCATTTGACTTCATTTCTGGGTGCTTTCAATGGGCTGAGACTCTGTGTGTGTTTTTTGGTTGTTAAGGTAGCTTTTGTGTGGTTGTATTCTCAAATGCTGCTTTTTAGAAGTGATATATTGGTTGTATGCACTGACACACTATCTTCTGCAGTGCTAAGAGTATGGAGATCTCAGGAAGCTTATCTCATATACTAGTGCTATGTCCTGACAGCAGGTTTACTATTTGGTGGGGCAGTTCAATCTCCTATCCAATAAGTGGTGCTTAAGAGTAAGAGCCAGCTCACCCACACTTAGGTGCCCATTAATGAGTGGAGTTGCCTGACCTGATGGTGGGTAGGGGTGGGGATGGGGGAATCATGTTGGGGTGGCTGAGGTATCAGGGGTAGAAGCATGGTCAGGGCTGCACCAGTTCCTCATCCTAGGAAGGCAAGACTGGAATCCACTTTCTTATTGCCCCTGATGCAGAGTCATGATCTTCAGTTCATGTAGATGTTGTCCCTTGACTCCCAGTCAAGGGTGAGGACTGTGGAAACACTCCTCTAGCTTGACCACCAAAATGGGTTTGGGGCAGAGCCTCTTCCCCTAGTCCAGAGCAGACAGCTCTGCAGCTTGTCTGCCCTATGTTGCTGGGACACTGCTGTTGTGTGTGAGGAGAGGGAGATGAGCCCATTCATTGTGGAAGCCCATGTGGCATGGGCTCACTTTCAACAGGGTGCAGCTGCAGAACAAAATGATGAAAAGGCTGTCTCTAAGTGTTCATGCACTGGCTTCCAGGGAGGGGAGCCTCTCCTCCATCCACAACAGGGTTAGATGGATGGGGAAATAATCCTCTCCTCACATGTGTTCCTGGCCACTGATGCTGCCTGCTTCAGTGATTGGTGCCACACCCGCATTTCCATTGTCTCAGGGCAGGCTTTGGTGGACTGTGCTCCTCCCTCCCCTAGGGGAAGTTCATGCCAAGGGCTAGATTTCGGGGAACCCTGCAGCTGCAGGGACCTGGCAGGGCCCTACCAGTCCCCTTTTGTTGCCAAAGTCGGAGTGAGTTGTGGGGTAAGTTTGTGGGTGACCTGGTGATGCAGTGACCTAAGAGCTGAGGTTCCCTGGGCAGGGCAGTGGTTCATAAAGGATGCAGGTTCAGTATGGTGTCTTCTATTTTAGTTCAGGCCTGAGGGGAGTGAGAGCATACCTGTGTGAGCTGGCCACCTGGTTTCCTGTTTCCAGGAAGTTTTCAAATTGCCACCAACAGTGGTTCTCAGGATCACAAGGACAGAGTGACTTTCTGACACTTTGGATGTCAGCAAATTGTCATGGAGGGGGTGGAGCAGAGAAGCACCCCACCTACCATTTCCATATGGTTCTGGGTTCCTCAAGGGTCAATCTCTGCCAAACTTGCTACTTTCCTTTTCTGTAACCCAGCTTCTTCCCATGGGTTCTGACAGGTCCTGGCTCTCTTTCCTCAGCTTTCCATTCAAATCATTGCCATTCACCTGTAACTTGATCTTTCTGAGGAGAGTTGGTATCTGAAGTCCCTGGTCAACCATCTTGAAAAAAAGGGTAATTTTATTTTTTAAATTGACAAATAAAATAAATAAATATATATATTTATCACGCAAAACATGGTATTTTGACATATGTATACATTGTGAAATGGCCCAATTGAACTAATTAACATGTATTTTCTCGCATACTCCATTTTTGTGGTGAGAACACTTAAAATGTACTCTCTTAGTGATTTGCAAAATAAAATACCTTATTATTAACTATAGTCACCATGCTGTACAATAAATCTCTTGAATTTATTACTTCTATCTAATTGAAATTTTGTATCCTTGACCAACATCTTCCCAACCACCACCCCTCCCTGGTATCCACCATTCTACTCTCTACACAGACATTTCTCCAAAGAAGACATAAAAATGGCTAACCCAGTTTATGAAAAGTGCTCACCATCACTAATCATCAGGGGAGTGCAGATTAAAACCACAATGAGAGATCACTTCACATTTGTTAGACTAAAGATAAGATAAAGACTAAAGATGATACATGTTGGCAAGGATGTGGAGAAAAGGGAACACCTGCGCACTGTTAGTGGGGTTGTAAATTGGCATAGCTATAATTGAAAACAGTATGGAGGTTCCTCAAAAAATTGAAAATAGAACTATCATATGATCCAGCAATCCTACTAATAAGTATAGATGTAGATGACATGAAATCAGCATGTTGAGAGATATCTGTACTCCCAAGTTTATTGCAGTATTATTTATAATAGCCAATACATAGAATCAACTTACATGTCCATTGGTGGACAAATGGAGAAAGAAATGTGGTATATATACAAAAGGGAATACTAGTCAGCCTTTAAAAGGAAGGAAACCTGTCATTTGCAACTACATGGAAGAACCTGGGGGACACGATGATTTGACTGTTTTAAAGGATCACTCTGGTGGTTGTTTTGGGAATAGACTGAATGGGGGCAATGGTGGAAGAGGTGAGACAGGTTAAGAGACTATTGTAATAGTACATGTGAGAGAGGGTGATGACTTGGATCATCTATGATAAGCCTTTTACCCCAAAGGGCAAATGTTTCTCTTCCCTTATTACATCCCCACCAAATAATATTATAAAATTATTTACTTATTTTTTCTCTACTGAGCAGGCACTATGGCTACATTATCTTTTCATATTCCCTTCAGTATAAAATCTAGTCTTTTCACATCACTGAAAATAATATTTCTAAAACATTAGTCTGTTAATATAACCCCTTGTCTTTGAAATCCTCTGTTTCCTCATTGCACTAAAAATAAAGCTCAGATTTTTAATTATAAGAAGGAGAAGTATATGGTTTCTGCCTAGCTCTTCAAAGTCATCTCCATCAGTGATTCTTCTAGCTCGCTACACTCCCATCAAACTGGTTCTCTTTGTCTTCCTGAAACATGCCAAGCTGGTTCCCACATTAAAAAAAAAAATTGGACCAAGCTGGTTCCCACATTAAAAAGAAATTTGCCCAGAATGCTCATTCCTAGGTCTTCAGTTCCTATCTTATCACTCATTCTCAACTTAAAAGTCATCTTCTTAGAGAGTCTTTTCTTGACCGTATTACATGGCTTTCCAGTTGTTACATCACATCCCCCAGTTTTATTCTCAGCTTTTATGATCACACTATGGTTTCTGGTTTAATTATTTATTTATTGCTTATCTCTTGTCTCACTCTCACTCACCAGAATGCAAACTCCATGAATGAAGGAACTATTGAATTTTGTTAAATGCCAATCCCTCGTATTTAGAAAAATTCCTGAAACCTATGATCTATCAATAAATGTTTGCTAAGTGAAAGAATAAATTAATGATTAAAGATCAAATGCTTAATATGTGCCAGATATTTTGTTAACCACTTTATGTAGATTGTTTTAGTTATTTCTCAAGACTCTCCTAGGTCTAGACTCTGCGCCTTTCTTTAGTTTTAACTCTTGCAACTCTTCCCTCCTTCACGCAACTCCTAGCTTTCCCTTGGCCCCAACCCCCTTTCCCTAACTGCCATTTTCAGTCAACTATATTCACCTTAGTTTGTAAATACACTATCATTTTTTCCAGTTTTATGCCTTTGGACCACCTATTAAAAATGAATTTCTTTCTTTTTTTACTGAACACACTTCTAGCTATCCTTGGAGTTCAAACATGAAATTATCTCTTTCACACAGTCATTTATTAAACACACGCTAGGTTCCAAGTAATGGAGAAACAATGGCATACAAAATCGGTTGCCCTTGTTCTCTTGGAGCCTGAAATTGAATGGAGGAGACTGAACAGAAAAACCTCTCAAATAGACACGGAATTTCAAACTGTAAAACCTGGCCTCAAGAAAAGACAAAGGGTGTCACAATCTAACATACACCAGGCAGTCTAGAAAAGTTTCTTAGAAGTAGTCTTTTCAGCAGAAATCCCTTTCTAAAGGCTAGTTGGATACTCCTCTCTATGTTTTTGTAGCACAAAGTGGTTAACACCATCGTAGTCTTATTGTGGTTTTAAAATTATCAACTCATTTAAGCAACCAGAAGCAACATCTTATTCACTGTTGTATTGCAAGAATTATCACAGGTCCCATTCCAAATTATGTGGGTATCTAATAAATATTTGTCGAGAAATGTATTGAATAAATAAAAGCCCATTGCATAATAGGAAAACAATATTTCTTGAACAAATGATTGAACACAATTCTCCACATATGAATTTGAGGATCATGTAGAGTGAGATTAATTCACATTAACTGGACCCTCCAGTACTAATGCAGCCTGAAACCATATCAGACCTTTATAGTGGCCATATCACATTACAGTAATAAAGTTTTAAACAGGTAAAGAATCATGTTATCATTCTGCAATACTTACACAGGAATTGATAGCAACTGACATATATCTATGAATAATATGGTATTCTAGTTTCGAAACATAATTTGGATTATAAAACATGCTGAACTTCACTTAAAATTTCATAGATTTTTGTATTTCTCATGTCAATTTTTATATTGTTTAAAATATTTTTCATGCTTAATTTGCCTCTTCATTTGGATAATGCTAATGGGATGTTATTGACTAGTGTCTCCAGTTCAGTTCATCGCATACTGGGCAGTATTCATAAAACGCTCCTTATATGCCAGCTGAAATTGGTAGTGGTTTGAAGGCAGAGAGCCAAATTCATCAAAAGGATAATGGCTAAATATATTTTGTTTTGTTTTCTGAATTTTAATGACTGAATGGAAGACTTATTCATTATTTATCTATTTTTGAATTTTATCAAATAGTTCTAGTGGTAATTACCCTATCTCTGTATTTATAGAAAAGTGGCACATTATTAAGATAATAGCCTGATTCCATATTTATGAAGTATCTGTTAAAATTATAAATATAGATACATGGAACGATGTGATTAATGCCAGGGAAAGCCACTTATAGGTTAAAAATGGGGGAAAAAAACTACAACTAGCTAGCACCTTTGATGAAATTAGCATTCTGTATTTGAGTTCCATTTGGGAAAAAAATCTATTATTCTCCTTTAAAAACACAGTGTATTTTAAAGGGAAATGAGCATTTTTTCTTATTAATCAACAATATGAAGGCAAAAAATACAGTAAGTATTTCATTACACTCTACATTGCAGATTAAATTACGTTGGACCCATGATTTATTCCCCCTTTGGGGAATAAAAAGACTAAAGCAAACTATGGGTACAGATGTCAGTGATTTCAAATATCTACATTTTTAGTTATCATAGTTCTGAAAATTTTTATTATATTTACCATTTTGTAGAGAAACACCAAATAAACCCTATTTTTATAGAGAAGGAATTTGACAAATGAAAAAGAAATAAAGCAAATCAACTTTTAAAAGACAATAATTTAGAAATATGGAATGTAGAGTAATAAATTTGTAAGATTTTTTTCTGCATTAGATATAAAATTATATGTTATGACTTTACATTAGTAAATATTTAAAAATTAGAAATTGAGAAATTTGCAAAAAAATCAATTTTTTACTTATGTTCAATAGATTGGGGTAACTGGAGTCTCTCAACTCTATTTTTTAAATAACTATATGTAGCATATATATATTGAGTGTGTGTATATATATTGTGTGTAAGTGTATATATTATGTGTGTTGTGTTTTTTCTACTGAGTAGAAGTAGGGTGAGTTGGAAGTGAGTTTCTTTTTCTCAAAAAAATGAATAGAATTTTACTTCACTTAAACTCCTAGCTAGGGTTTGCCATATAGGCTTTTTGAATAAGGCAGACTGGGCTTCCATCAAATTCAATGGGTTGAACTCCTGATAATTTTTTCTACTCAGTGATCATTTGTGAACGCATGCTACTTGTTCACCAGAAGAGCAAAAACCACTGAATCCCTGCAAGTTGACATCTTCTACTTACAGAACTTGGAAAATTCAACAAAAGGAAGTTGAGATGAACTGAACCTTCACCATTAAATAAATTTTGAACAGTTACTCAAATATATTTTTACAGGACAAGTACCAGTAACTATCAATCCCTAACTGCTAGAGTATTAACAGAACATCTCTTAGTTTGGCATGTTCTGGGTAGTGTCTGTTGGGATTCTGGTTTGAACCCTTTTCATTTCTTTGCTTTGTTTAGTTTCATATACTGATCTACTTCTGTGTCCTATGATATGCACATCCTAAGCTAGTGACAACCCCGTGTCAGAGCTGATATACTCACTGAAGAGTGCTTATGATAAAAAAACTTTTTAGATTAAATTTTAAAAGGCTCACAGGCTTACAAAAAGTTGCAAATACAGTGCAAAGATAATTGTTTTTCCTGGAATCATGGAAGAATAATTTTTTGACCTATGCCCCTTTGCTCTTGAAACATTAGTGTGTATTTCCTATGAATAAGGACATTCTCTTACATAACCACAATACAACCATCAAAATCAGGAAATTAACATTGATGAATTACTACCATTTAATCTGCAGACCTCATTCAAAATTTTCCAGTTGTCCTCATAATGTCTTTTATAACAAAAGGATTCAACTTAGAATCTTGACTTGGATTTCCTTTTTGTACCTCTTTAGTTCCCTTCATTTTGGAATCGTTTGTCAGTTTTAACTTTCATGCCTTGATACTTTCAAAGATGACAGGCTGGTTATCTTGTGAAATATCTCTCAAATTGGGTTAGTCTAGTGTTTTCTCATGATTAGGAATGGATCATGCATCTTTGACAAAAAGAATCACAAAATGATGCTATTCTGTTTTTATTGCATCTTATCTAAGGGATCATGCTTTTGACAGGCCCACTATTCGTATTTATTTAGATCTCTTGTTTAAAGCACTGCCTGCCAGCTTTCCCTACTTTAAAGTTACTCTTCTTCTTTCTAGACAATAAGCATTTTTATGGGTACTCTGAAGTGGTGTAACATAGCTTGTTTCTCATCAAATATTACGTTTATTATTTTCTTTTATTTCATTTGTTCATATATAATTGAACTCATGGCTTTCAAATTTGTTCAATGAGTTATAATTTGTTATAAGTGTTATTTATTTTAATGTTAAATTATCCCATATTTGATCAATGGCCGTCCCTTCAAGCTGCCTTCCACATCCTTTTAGACATGTTTTTAATCATTCTATGAACAGTTCCTTGATTTCCAGGACAAAAAGATATTCCAGAATAATCTTATACTTCCTTTGCCACAGCCCTGGACTCAACCCTTTCTCCAAAGATCCTTGGTCCTCGTAGTGCAGAATGCTATTTAGAAGCCAAGATCTGGGAGATAAATGTGTTTAGTACTACTGAGATGTGCTGCTCCCAAGTCTTCTCAGTGGACAAAGTTAGAGATATATGTATGTATATGTATTTATGGCTATGCATACATACTTAGACATAAACTTATGTGTGTCTTTCTCTCTGTCTCTATTTCTCTCCTATGCATTCATAAAGATACTTCTAATTCTAATAAAAAACCACTTATTCTAGCATCTTGATTTCAATACTTATAGTCTGTTTTCCAAACATGAGAAATCTGATCCCATTATCATTCATATATTTACTTTTTCTGGGATATGTAATAGGTTATTTATTATTAACAACCTGTTGGTTGATACTATAAATATAAAACCAATGTATACCAGTAAAATATATATACTATAATGTAATAATAAATTACATATTGGTTATATATTTATATTATTTGTTATGTTTATATTATATATTATTTTATTATATATTTATATTGTTTATATGATATAAATTATATATTATTACCTAATAATGCTATATTATTATGTAAATGATATGTTATAAATAGTACAGAATAAATATAATATAGTAATTGTCACAAGTATCACAAGTATCAATTACTCTGTTTTCCTGCTCTAACTAAGCAGGAACAAAAATATCAAAATGACTGCTCTTTTTTGAACAAAGCTTGATTTATCTTAATGAGTAACTTCCTCTGCTCATTCTATCTATCACTGAAATAAAGCCTCTCATGGGGTTTCAACGGGATGATTACTTGATGTTCACTGCATACACACATTTAGAAATAGTCATAAAAAACATTGCTCACAGTTTGAATAGAAATTCAGAAAAAACATTTATATATATTCTGTATCAAAGACTCACATTGACATAAGCCTAAGAGATTTCAGCTAGATTAACCACACAGATATCCAAGGGTAATATCATCAGCTTACTTCGGTGTTGCTGCTTCACTATTTCTTGGGATGGAGTTCATATGAGGCAGGACAGATACTCAGTCATTAGGTAAATTAGCTGATACAAGGAAGGCCATTCACATGTGGAAGCATCAGTCGTGGCATACTTCATTTCACATAGGCAAAAACAAGTTAGTAAATGCTCACATCGGCACTACTTTCTCTAGAAAAATACTCATGTGAGGGGGAGACCTGTAACAGAATCTCCAGAGTCTGAAGCTCCATCCTCAGATCTGCTCCAGGTCTCTGCTATGGGTGCTTTGTCTGAGAGGCATTTTGCTCCCTCTGACCACAGTGCAAACCACATTTGGGTCCTTGTCTTCTTTTTGAAAAAATGTGTACCTCTCTAATTATCTTTAGCAACCCTGACTTTAGTAGGAAAACCCTCAGAAATATGTTTTTTAAAATTTATTAATTTATTTAATAAATCTTTATTAAGCATCTACTACTATGTGTTAGACACTGAGAATGGTGCTAAGGATATAAATGTGGGCTGCCTGATACAGTTTCCATCTTAACAGTCTACTGAAGAATATAAACAATGAATGGGCTGAACCTAAATTATCCCAGATAGCTTTACCCTGTGAATACAAATGTAAATCACATTAGCATTAAATGATCAGATTTCCCACTGCCCCTGCAGACCCATCTTCCATTCCTGTCCACCCTGCTCTCTTCCCTGGAGGTTGACCCATACAGAATAAGTCGACAGTTTCCATTCCCACTGATTTCTGCTTCTCTTACACCCACACCTTTGTAAATACCACCTTTATAAATAACCCTCCATATAGTACCCTATTTGAGTGTGCCATCTGTTTCCTGTTGGGACCTTGACAATCATACAAGATAGCCCTTTCTATGGGTCTCATAAGAAACCATCTCACACATCTTCAAGAACATATTCATGCCCCTCGGGCTAATATCCTCCTCCCAGCCTCCCTTTGGCATTTCTAGTGTCTGTTGTGTATTTGGAGTATCTGCTTTCTCCCACTAGCATCCTACCACTTCGGTAACCATCACTCCACTGAGACCATTCAAGACCTGTGAAACACTCCAGGCGCCAAACCAGGATGCATGACCTTCGGTGAGGACTGACTCACCCAGGAGGCACGGCACCTAGGGGCCCATAGTACCATTAGGAGCCCAGGAACATCCTTTCTCTTTTTTAAATCAGAAGAAAAAAGTGAACTATTAGGTTAAAGAAAATGCTTTATTATTATGTAATATTGATATATTTGTTTTTATGTCAACACAGTCATATATATATTTCTTGATCTCTCTCTCTCTCTCTCTCTCTCTCTGTCTCTCTCTCTCTCTTAGTGTGTGTGTGTTGGTGGGTGGGTCATGAAAACGGAAGTGCCTAGAGCCCACAAAATCATAAAGCTACCTACCATGGTTTCAGTTCTCAAAACCTGTGTATGAATTCTGTGAGCGAACTGGATGCTAATACCGCCTTCTCATAATATCCTACTCGAAGTTTCATGCACCCTTATTTTCTCATTCTTTAGCAGAAAATCACTGTGTTCAACTTGTACCTAAAGATATCTTACAGGGCTACCAATCATTGTTCATCCAATTTACTCAGCCAAGTCTGAATGACTTTAGGCTCAGGCCAAAACCATGTCTACTACATAGCACCTGCAATATTGTATGAAAGGAGCTGGAAGATTGAATTTCACAAGTGGTGTGGGATCACCTAATCCAAAGTCTGGGAGAATGGGAAGGGCTGGCAGAGGCAGCATCCAAGATTGAGACCTGTGATATGGGTAGACTATGGATTAGAGAGGAGAGCTGAGGCAGAGGGAAGGGAGTGTCTAAAGTCCCTACAATGAGTGACAGCAGGTGATTTGGGAGTGTGGAGTAGGAGGTAGAGGGAGTGGTGGGGTTGAATAGGTAGGGCCAACTCATAAAAGGCCTTAGAAAGAGTTTGTACATTAACCTGAGTGAAATTTGTGGAGCTAGGTAATTTTTCATTTTAGAAAGTCATCTCTGGATGCATTCTAGGAAAGCCAGAGAACCGGTAAAAATGGGGGAAGAGTGGGCATGGGGAGAGTCAACTCTGTGTCACTGTAAGAGAATACAAGTTGATTGTCTAAACTCAGTAATGGTAGAAGAATTACCTGATATTTAGTATAGGAAATGAGCAGACATATATTAATGAATTTTAAAACATTGAGTGAGAGGGGTATTTTAATTCCTACCAGAATTATTAAGAGGTCTCTTAGAGACCCCAGAGAAGAAACAGGTTTAGAGGCTAGCAAAGCACAGAGTGGGGAGGAGGAGCACTTCATTTCACCCAGGTGATGATTTTCTACTGATAAGCATTAACTCCTTAAATAAATAGATATTTTGTGTACCTACTACATTCTAGGCAATCAGGATGTGATAAAGAATCAAGGCAGACAGGATTTATGCTACGTAGAACTTATGGTAAAGTGAGAGAGATAAACCTTCATCAAATCTAAAACATCAGTTACAGGTTATGCAAGATGGGTATACAGAGCTCTATGACAAAGTACTACAGGTGTGAAAATAAGTAATTCAGAATCAAAGCTGTTGTGTCTTTAAATTATTTTGAGCCTTAAAGAAATAGAATTATGAAAGTTGAGTCATGTGACAGGCAGCTATAACCTAGAGCTGTAACCTTAGTTCCTCTGATTATAGACTAGTGTTTTTTCTTTACCTACATTATTTTGCAAGACATTGTGAAAGACTAATTGAAGCCAGAGGCTGCTTCTCTCTTAACTGTTGATCTTCATTGTACGTTAACTTCCCTCTTACTTCCCTTATACCAAGATCCCAAAACTAATCACGTTGTCTAAGATGGAGTGTTAAATATACTCTATTAAATTGTTAAAAAAAAAAAAAGAGAGAGAGAGAGAGAAAACAAGCTGTAACTAATCAAGTTGCTGTAATTCATAAACCAGTCTTGCTTGGAAATGTGGTAATTCTGTTAAATTTCTTTGTTTTCTGCCTATATAAGCAAGACCTCAACTTTTCAGCTTCTGAGCACTGACCTCATTCCTTTGGAGTTTGTGTTACCCAGATGTGTATCTCAGCTTTGTGCTTCAATAAATCATTTTAAATTGGGTTCTAATTCTTCTGATGATTTCAGGTTGACCCAGGGGATTTGCAATAGTTAAAGATGCAATGGAAGATTTACTTATTTCAGTAGTGGTTGAACCGACCAATGAAGACCATATATGTGTTAGCAAGGCAAAGAGTGGGTAGGTCTTTCCAAACAGATGGAACATTTTGCATAAAGGTTTGGTGGAAAGATCGAATACAGTGCCTTCATGAAACTGTATGACAGCTACAATGTGACAGGGGCTAGGGGAAAACATAAGACAGGATGAAGCTAGAAAGGTATACAGAAGCAAGAACACACAAAACCTTGGCTAATTAGTGTACCCAAAGTCACAGTACACAGTACATAGTAAACTTTGTTCTGCAAGTTTGCCTTAAGCACTGGCAAGGGTGAGGATGAGCCATTTTGCATTTTTAGAACTTCCTCTGTCTTTGGGATAAAGAATAAACATATGAGGGTTGAAGAGTTGACAGTGGAGATCCATTAGTAGGTTACTGCAGAGGTCCAGGCAATGTGTTGATCCGATGGGTTCTTCCTGCCCACTGCCTAGGCAAAATCAATTCACTGAGACCCTGGCATTGCAGTAGAGAAAGTTTTATTGACACAAAGCTGACCCACGTAGAAGAACTGGAGTTATCACTCAAATCACTCTCCCCGGTGGTCAAAGGTTAGGGTTTTTATGGACAATTTGGTGGGGGCTAGGGAATGAGTGCTATTGACTGGTTGGAGATGAAATCAGAGGGATGTAGAAAATCGTCCTCATGTGCAGAGTCAGCCTCTGGGTAGTGACACAGGACCAGTTGAGCCATTAGTCATGGTCCAGGCAGGGTCAGTCCAAAAAATATCTAAAAAAGCCAATCTTAGGTTCTACAATAGCAATGTTATCTACAGGAGCAATTGGGGAAGTCACAAATCTTGTGATCTCTGGCCACATGACTCCTGTACTCAGGAGGATATTATCCTTTAGAGGATACTCTAAAGGATAATAGAAACTACGCCTACATCTTTGTAGAGCTCAGGCCCCTCCCATAATCCTATTGTTGCAAACTTTGATTAGTCTTAACAAAAGTGGCTTTTGGTCCCTGAGCAAAGGTGGGGTGAGTTTTAAGGAGGAACTGTTATCACCCTTTCTTTCATGTTAAACTATCAACTAAATTTCCCCCCACAAAGTTAACTTGGTCTATGCCCCAGGAATGACCAAGGACAGCTTGGAGGTCAGAAGCAAGATAGAGTCAGCTATGTCAGATTTCTCTTCCTGTCATCATTTTACAAAGATGGCTTCAGCAAGAGGTGATAACAGCTTTAACTGTGATGGTGGTGGAGGTGGAGGAATGTTGACAGATTTGAGAGATCTTTAGGAAGCGAAATAAGCAGGACTTAGTGATGAATTGTTTCTGGGTGATGAGGGCCAGGAAAGTATCAGTGCTGAAACCTGGAATTTATGGGACTGGCATGCACTGAGACAGGGAACGCTGGGAGGAGGCCTAATGGACATAGGTAGCAGTGGGAGGGTGGGAGACTGAGGAGGGTATGTCCCATCTTAGGCAGATTGAGTTGGAAGTGACTTTTTGAATTACAGTAAAGATCTCTATCTATTGTGCTGCTTATTATGTGCTAGTTATACAACAGTTGTGACCTAGTACTTCATCAGAGTATTGCTCCTTTGCGACCTATTCCATGCTTTCCTCAGTCATAAGGGGGTGATTCATAACTTTTCAGATACTTGAAACTGTAGCTTTTGGTGACAAATAAAGTCAGCTTGCCCCCGGGGCACTTGCAATAATTTCACTCTATAAGAATAAGTGATAACCTCTTCCCTGCTCGGGGCCTGTATCCCAGCATTAGCTCAATTCATCTCTCATCCAGGATTTCTGAGGAACAAAGTCTTTTGTTACTCCAAAGGTAATGTGCCCTCTGTTCACGGAACTTACATTCAGCATTTATTAACACTTGGAGGGCTTCCCAAGACACTTCTGATAAATTCCCCACCCTTTGTGATTTGGCCCTGCCTGTCCCTCCAGCCTCTCCACAATCTACTCCCCTCACTCAATCGGTTTTAGCTGCTTGGACCTATTTCCAATTCCTTTCACAAGCTCATTCCTGCCTCGAGACCTTCACACAGGCTTTTTCTCACTCTTTTCTTGGCTACCCTCTCCTCATCCTTCAGATTCCAGCTTATATGCCACATTCTCAGAGATATCTTTCCTGCCACCCACACCCCCCATCTAAATTAGCTATTCTATCCATTCCTTATTCTCTTTCTTGTGCTCTGCTCTTTTCTATAAAAGTACATATCACAGACAGTAATTGTATATTCATTTGTGTTTGTCTAGTGTCTGTCTCCCCAACTTAATTATAATCTATATGACAGCAGAAGCCATGTCTGATATGTTCTTCAGTACTAACACTGTGTATATCAGTCATATCATGTTTATTCAGAAGATGAATGAATGAATGAAAACTATAGTGCTGGCTGGGCGCGGTGGCTCACACTTGTAATCTCAGCACTTTTGGAGGCTGAGGTGGGCGGATCATGAGGTCAGGAGATCGAGAGCATCCTGGCTAACATGCTGAAACCCCATCTCTACTAAAAATACAAAAAGTTAGCCAGGCATGGTGGCACACACCTGTAGTTCCAGCTACTTGGGAGGCTGAGGCAGGAGAATTGCTTGAACTCGGGAGGCGGAGGTTGCAGTCAGCTGACATTGTGCCACTGAAATCCAGCCTGGGCAACAGATCGTGACTCCTTTTTTTTTTTTCTAAATAAAAAAAAAAAAAAGAGAAAGGTATAGTGCTGCTTCTATGCAAGCACTAATCAAGACAGAAAAATGTGAGACAGAAAGATATAATCCCTATGCTGGATGTCCAGTAGGGAGAAGTAAATTTAGTCCTGATATAGCATGGCGGGTGCTCTTGTGGACGTATATGTACAAAGTGGTAGTGAAGCATAGAGTCTACATACCCAATTGCCCTGTGAATAATGGGAAAGGCGCCATAAAAAGACAGTGTTTGATTTGGGTCTTTAAAGATAGAGTTTACTGGGAGGAGCAGGAGAGGAAGGGCAGGTAGACAGAGATCACAGTCTGCGCAAAGGTGAGAAGCTATGAAGGGCCATGATGCTTTCGGGGCAACAGTGAAATGTCTGGCCTGTCCGAACATAGGGTAGAAGGAAGGGGATAGAGATAAGCCTTGTAAGGGATGTTGGAACAGTTTGGAAAGCCCACGCTGTTTTGTTTAGGTTCCATCCAACCGGGAATGGCAAATCATTGGAGATTTGTAAGCCAGGGAATAAGGTGAGGCTTCTGTCTCAGGAAAAGGACTCTGGCAGCAAGTGTGTGTGTGTGGTGGTGGAAGGGGAAGCGGGGGGGTGTTGGCAGGGAGAGGGTGTGATGCCTGAAGTCAGGGAAGAGGGAGAGGAATCAGTAGCCCACATGGGAGATGACACCACTGACGTGGAGGCAGTGACAGTGGAGAAAGACAAAAGAGGATGGATTTTGAGGGATCTTTAGGAGTTGGACTATAATACTGTCTGAAGTCACTTTCAGCCGTGAAATTTGATGATCCCTTCATTAACTCTTTTTTGGCTTTAGAATTTGGACCAAATATATTAGTAAAATGTTTCTGTTTTTCTAAATATAAACTCAGATAAGTTATCTCTATTAGATGAAAACCCAGCTGAACTATGCATTATACGGAAGATTTTATGGTTTCCCTGGGATGAGGTCAGAAATGTTGTGAGAAAGCACCCTGACTGGGTCACTTGGGATAGGGTTACGAAGTGGACAATTTACTCTGAGTCTCAGATCAAAGCATCCTCATAAACCTCTTCTGCTCTCTCCTCATGACTTGGCTTTAGATGACTATGTGGCAAGAAAAAAAAAAGTTCCACACTTCATTTGGGGCAGTAGGAGGAATGGACATTTCTATATTTCTTTTTTCATTGTAGCGAATGTGTATTTTTTACATATAAAATTTAGTGGAGTTTAATAGCAAGCAATGGATGAATTTAGATGTAGTAGACTTATGAATTGCCAGAAGGCTAGGATGGAGGAGGAGGTAATATAAACTAAATGGTAGCTTATATTAAGCCTGGATGAAATTGGGAACCACAAACAGAGGGCAGCTCTGAGGAACGTTTAAGGAAGTTAAGCAATCTTTGAGTGAAACGAAAGCGCATGAATTTGAGGAGACTATATAGATAAGTGATTATTAAGTCTTTGTGAAGTTCTTTCCTGATTGTCTTTGAGGTATATCGTCAGGAGACACCAAAGATGGAAGAAATTCCTTCGTTGTCCTAAGGGAGGGTCCTCCTGTCAAACGGCAGCCAGGAGACAAGAAGAGGGAGAGTGTGACTAGCCACACTGTAACCATTCAGTGGCTGCAAGGAAAATTTCTTTATCCTTGCCAATGTGGTATTTTTCTTTTGGCAGTGAAAAATTGTGGAAAAAAATATGCAAAGCCATAACAAGCAATTTGAAAAAGTTGGGGGAAGGGGATTATTCGCATGCTTGAAATAGTAATTTGTTGATTTATTTCACTCTCAGGAGAAGAAACATTTCCAAGAATAGTTTCCCTTATTTCCAGAAAAGCCTTTATATATACTTCAAGTGTCTTAGGGACCTTATCTTACACCCCCAACACAAACATTGTATTAAAAATAGTTTCAAAACTATTTCGCTAGTTCAAGTTTGTAGCACATGATCCTTGCTTAACATTCCTCAGTTTTCTGCAATGGTTTTAACTAAAATAGATACAAAGTAACAGATTAATTGTGTTACTGAGAGTCTGACCTCAGCATCATGGCCTTCTGAATAATTTTAACCTAGGCCATATGTCCAAGTTCCTTCAGCTAATTAATTATTAGCTACTCATTGCTAGCAGTTTCTACACTTGATTCTAGTGCCAGCTCCCCTGGGCCGAATCATTTAACATGAACATCTTAGTCTTCCTCATCCATGAAACAGAATTTATATTATAGCCGTCCGTATAATTTATAAGGTAACTAAAACAAAATGTGGTTTTCTTTTTTCTTTTTAGACAGCATCTCTCTGTGTAACCAGGCTGGGGTGCAATAGTGTGATCTCAGCTCACTGCAACCTCTGCCTCCTGGGTTCAAGCGATTCTCCTGTCTCAGCCTCCCAGGTAGCTGGGACTACAGGTGTGCACCACCATGCCCAGCTAATTTTTGTATTTTTGGTAGAGCCGGGGTTTCACCATGTTGACCAGGATGGTCGATCTCTTGACCTCATGATCCACCCACCTTGGCCTCCCAAAGTGCTGGGATGTGTGTGTGTGTGTGTGTGTGTGTGTGTGTGTGTGTGTGTGTGTGAGAGAGATGATTGGCTACAAAGTATTTTTAAGATGGCCAGTTGATTCTTTTCCTAAAGTCATGCTCCTAGACCTACACTATTAACTGAAAATTTTATGAATTATCAATTACACAATCTAAGTGCATCTATTATACTTCCCCAAAAAATTCATGTCTTTGCAATAGTGAAGTTGCAATTCAAATCTTCTCATCCTTTTGGGAGCTGTTGAGGTCACTGTTCCTAGCACAGCATCATAATTAAGAACAAGTCTTCTCTGCTTAGTTCTGTGACATTAGGCAGTTTATAACCTCCCTGTGTCTTATTTTCTTCATTTAAAAAGTGGGGATAATCATAGTACCTTCTTCGTTGTATGGTTATTACTTACTGATTAGTGGATATTTTTGGGAAGAGGAGTCAAGAATGATTTCCAGTTTCTGAACAAGGATGACTAGGAGTATGAGGTGCTATCAACTGAAATAGGGAGTATAAGGGTAAGAGCAGATATAAAAGTAAGATCACAGTTAACATGTGCTCATTTGAGATGCCTGCCAATTCCATCAGACATCAAAGATGTTCAATGTGGATTTGAAAATAAGCTTAAGACTTTATGGGTTTTGGAGATCATTTTCACGGAATAATGTATTGAACAGCTCAGGGAACTTTGAGCTATTAAAGGTAGACTTTAATGTAGTCCAATGTCTTAGTTTGACAGTTGAGGAAACAATTATTTAGGTTACACTATTTGTGATAAAGTAATGTGGTCTCTTCTTCTTGAATCTGCGACTCACAGTAATGAATAGTGTTTGGCAAAAGTGACACTGTGCTACTTCCAGGCCTAAGCTTTAAGATGACCTGGAAACTTCTGCTTTTGTGCTCTTGGAATCCCTTCACCCCATTTAGAAGTCTGGCTATGCTGTAGAAGAGACCAAATGAAGATGTCACAAAGAGAGGGAGTGGTTATGACACATCGCAGGGAGAGACAGCTTCCAGTTGACCCAGTGTCCCAACCCCAGGGGAACCCCCTGATATACGCAGCACATAGATTATCACCCTCCAGACCGGGCTGAGCTAAATGTTGCCAACCCACAGAATCATAAGAAATTTAATTTTTTAAAGCCATTAAGATTAAGGGTAATTTGTTACATAGCATTGGTTAATCAAAACAATGGAGGAATCGGGACAAAAATCCATGTCTTCTGAGCTCTAGAACGTAGGTCATCTAGGGCAGGGACCTCATATTGTTTATTCTTTAATAAAAACTTAATAAAGAATGCAGAATGAATAACTGTGCTTATTTGACCTGTTTTCTCAACTGCACAATTTGTATAATAATTAACTTATTGACTAGAATGTACTCTATATCCTGGATTTAATGACTGCTGTCATTTAACCATGAGATAGATCCAGCCAGTCACCCATCCATCCGTCCATCCATTCATCCATCCATCCGTATCCGTTTCACCTATATATTATCTACCCATTTCTATTTTTTGGCCTTCTATTTTTTGGCCAACGAACTAGACTGCAATTCTATATCAAATGTCTGTTTTACTCTGTGGCTTTCTGGCCCATGAATAAGTATAGGAGAGCTGAGATGGAAAAAGCAAAGTTTTGCCATTATTACCTTAATTTTAAGTCTTTATAATTTTCATAAGGGGAATATCAATGGCACCAATGTTACTTTCACCACTGAGTGTCTAAAACTTGTATTGAATTTTAACTGTTCAAGAAACATGTTTGCTTGAGAAAAATCACCAGAATTTCAAGACAATAGTCACATCTTCTGAAAATAAACTACTATTCAAGTAAGTGGAGTTCAGATAATGACAACATGTCATCTTCCAAGGAGACAATGTTTATGTGGCATGCATCTTGGAGGTAAATCATTTTTCCCTTTTTATTTTATTTTTTTCAATATACAGTCCTATATGTTTGGAGGTTCAGCATTAGATATTACAGTAAGGCGGCAGGGATCTTATTCATTTCTATATTAGAATTATATTTGTTTGGGAACTGCGCAGGAGTCGGTCTCATGGCATCTGACAGCTTGACAAGGCTTGTTGCCATGGAAAACGTTGGTGATGTTATATAAATATATTCCTAGGTCATGAATTGCCATGTATTTTTTGGACATTGATGCTAAGGGGGAAATGACTAAACATGTTTTTTAGGAAGGAAGAATAACATAGTAAACAAACAATAATAACAAATAATAAATATACGTGTATTCAGTAAACTGGTGCTCTGTTTTCTTAAGCATTAGACTTGTGTTCTAACAAGCCTTTTAGCTATAAAAGTTCACTTATTGCAAAGGCTTTTTCCCCCCTAAAATATTCTTATTACCAGTCATTTTGCAATATTAATGGTTCCACTATTAATAGACTGAGAGACAAGGGAGCTATTATCCTTGCTCTCTATCTGTTATTCCATTAAGTAAGACTGCCAACCTCTGACTGTTAGCAGCTCTATAATGAACCATGTGCTGGAGCCACGGGGTATATCCTAAGTAAAAGTTTTCCTCACATGTTGTTTTTGGTGCATACTATGACTAGACAGGAAAAAGGTACAACAACAAGATGCAAGGGGAGACACTCCATTCAGGTTAGGATCTAAAATAGTCATTTTCTTTGGATTTGATGAGAGGTGAAGAAGTGTTGGGGAAATGATGTGGAAAGTCATGGGTGAATTTCTCTGTAATTTGTCCCCCTCTTATGACTGATGCCCTTTGTGAGAGCTCCAATGGTACCTACAATCTGACATATACAAGCCTGTTATCCATTCTTGCTTTCTCTAACACACTATCATTTATTCAACCTATAAAGAGACCTGCCAGATTCTTATGCTTGGGCAAACACTATCTTAGGAGTCAGTGTTAGCTTCCTGTGTTGGGATGCTGCCTTCACTATTACCACTGTGGTCTCTGCTGTTGTTCACCGTCTGAGTCAATAACGGATGTTACACATACCACCTCTTCATGCCAAAACAGAGAGTGCACATGACCCTGATTACTAAGAAATCCATCTTTTTCTAAGTGAATGAAAAGTGGCTTTTTACCACAGAATCTAGATCTGTTGAGTTCTAACAAGCCTTTTAGCTATAAAACAAGCCTTTAGGCTCTCTATCTATTGTGAGATAAGCCACAAAGGGTTTTCACTAAACTGAAGTACACACATTTGCAAATTATGTACTTTTTAAAATGAATTTACAGAAATCCAGTTTATTCTTTAATAATACCACTTGTATTCACTTAAATTATGCTGGGTTTTCTTGAATGGGAAGAAATATCCAGTTATCAATTACCCTGGATTTGGTGCCACATATGAAGATAGTGCTGCAGTAGGCAATGTCATCTCATGTGTAGAAAGAAATACAAACAAACGTAGAGGGCATAGTGATAGAGAAAAATGATCTTATTTTATTTTTCGTTTGATTTTTATCGTTGCAGTTACTTTTCCAAACTTCATCTCCTTTGTTTCTCTCCCAAATCCTGCATGGTGTGTAGATAAGTAACATTTTACCCATTTTACAACAGGAAAATGGAGATTTAGTAATTTGCTCAAGTCATACATCTTTAAAGTGACAGAGGTATGCTTCCCACTAAATAGTGGAATCTTGCTAGCAATGTATATAGGTCTTCATACAGTCAGAATTTGCTTTGACATGCTTTCTCTATGCTCAGCTAGGACTCATTTTCATTAAGAAATTCTCAAGCAGGGATGGAGCCAGGAGAGGAATAACTGGGTGGAAACTAACTTCTCCATGGCTTCTTTGGCTGCATTGCCTACTGTGGAAATTGATCCAGGTAGAAGGTTGCCTATTTTGGCAACCTTTGCCCACTGCGGAGGTTGATCTCTTTGGGTGAGATGTCCTGTTGTTTTTCTCTCTACATGCTTGAAGCTTTCATTGCACTGGAAAATAAAGAGACAGAAATAGGAGGGATTTGATGACTTTCAAACTAAGGAAAGCAACTCATTTTCTTTTTAAACACAGCCCTCTGACTAATTTTTGCTGTAATTTATCCTAGTAATTTTGTCTGCATGAAAATGAAGCAGAAGTAACTTTTGCTTGAATTACCTCTGTTCTCTAATTTACCTCACAGATATAAATGTAAACCATGAGGAAGTAAAAAAGTAAGTCCACATATACAAGTAAATTTGAATTTTTTCCAAAATTTTTTACCTCATTTAACATTAATGTTCTTATTTTCTCATTTTTAAAAATAAAAGATGTATTTTAATTTTAAAAATAGAGCTCCAGTTTATGTTTTTAGAGAGACTCAAGTATACCTTAACTTTTGTGCATAAGAATGGTGATAAATTATAATAAAATCTGAACTTAAAATGTGATTAAACATGTTCAGTCATTCTATTTCATATATTACAATTCTTCTGATACTCTGTTTCCCTTTTCTTTAAAAATACAAGCAAACCAAATGCAATCATTGACTAAGCATATTCCAAGCATTTTCAAATAAGTAACTTCATTTATTCTAGAGAGGTAATTATTAGGTAGTGAATAGGACTAAGTATAAATAAACTAGCTCATCTTCTTTCAAGCATATGGTAGGTTTGTGTTTCCCCACCCCTTTGACGTTAGATACAACCATGTGACTTGCTTTAACTAATGAAGTCTGAGTAGAAGGACATATGTCACTTCCAGACAGGGACACTTAATCACCAGAGCAGCTTTTCTTCTCCTGCAGCAATCATGAAAGCATGGGAATATACCATCCGTAAGTCTGGCTCCTTGAGTGACTGCCAAAAAGAATCATTAGGTTTTAGAAATTATTCGTTACTGCAACATAGCCTACCCAATCTTGACTGATACAGCTCTTTAAAGATGAGGAAACAAAGACTGAGAGAAATGAAGTGACTCATTTAAAATGATATAACAGAGTTGTAAACTAAGTTTTCTGGTTCTTCTATCCTGGATTTGCAAACGCAATCCAGGATAATTTGGTTCCCCAAGAACCTCAAAATTAAGCAAAATCTGATTTAATGCACATGTGTTATATATGTTCGCATACAAAATAATTGGTTCTTTTGATTGAATTGAAAGAGCGTATTAATTAAAAGAATAATCAGGTTGGGTATTAAAATGAACAAAGATTTAATCTACTAATAGAAGTCATTTCATATATAAACAAAATTGCAGTGTTGAAGCTTTCTAAATATCTGGAACAGTGGGCTCTCTGGGTTACTTAAACCTGCTAGATTGCATATTCAATCACTAGATGACTCCAAATAGGTACCTACACCTAAATACTTAATATGAGAGATTGGGAAGGGAAAAACAGCCAAGACAGTTCTTAGCATATCCTGTGACTACATGAGACTTCTAACATAATTGTAAGAAGCTTAGAAAATTCACTTGCCATTTACACTAATACCCATAGATCCCTGTCATCTGGACATACTGATCTATGTTCAAGTGAAAATGTACTTTGCAAACAGGCTTTCAGTTGAAATATATTTTTGCAAGATTTCATGACTTGGCAACCCAATTTCTTTTTTTATGCTAAAGAGATTTTTTTTAAAATGAGTTTAATATCTTGGCCACTTCAAAGTCACACAAATTTCACACTCAGTTTTCACTTTGTGCTCGCCGTTACTGGTGGTATTTTAATATCCCTTGTTTAACTATTTTTTATGTCATTTGCTTTTTGTTTTTTTTGGCAGACTGTGTCCCATTTCCTTTAAGCTTTAACCAATGCCAATTACTTTATATCTTTACCTGATGTTTTGCTCACTTCCTCTATAAGCTAATCTTTCAGGATTTATGGGATATGTATGATTTCTTATTCAAAATAGTCTTAGGAGCAACAGAACTCAAATTCCACAGGAAACAGGAAACACTTTTTATAATATCCATTATATGTTTAAGTAGCAGAGTGGTCATAACTCACTTAAATCTTCAATTCCTCAGTTTCTCCACCTACTAAATATGGATTACTGCCATCTTCTTCATTTAAACTCAAGGACTATTTTGGAAGAAAATGAAATGTTTCTAAATCTCTTCTAGTCTTGTAAAAAGAACCATATATACTTAAGACATATGAATCAGACCTGTGCACATTTGGGACAATGACGTTTTAAACAATGATGCTGTCACATTTGGAATGAGCTATTATGTTCAAAGTTCAATGGAGCTTTCAAATATTAAGGGAAATCACAAGTTGATTTCACATACGACCTATATCGTTTTAGACATTATGTCTTAAAAACCAGATACTCTAATTTTAAAAAATCAGAGCCAACAAAGAAACTTGATTATCTGGTTTAAGTATCAGATTATTTGCTATTTCTGGAAATATTCTTGAGATTAATAAAATAGCTCACAGCTCTTCCTATGCTTACTGTATTTCAGTTTCCATTCAGGTGTTTATTACTTTATTTCATTTATTGCGCTCTCTCTCACAACAACCATATGAACTTAGCACTGTACTTATCATCTTCATTTTATGCATTAAGAAACAAAGCCATAAGAAGTTCATCAAGTGGTTCAAGGTTACAGAGCTAGTAATCGGCAGAGGTCAGATATGAATCCAGGAAGCTTAATTCTAGACCTACATCTATAACTGCTGCCACACACATTTGTCATTATTGGTGAAATCACAATGGGAAACTTAAGTAAAGATTCTAGATTACTGGACAAAATCTAAGGCACTATGGAAGGTTTTTGACTTCAGAAGTTTCATCAATAGTATCCCTCCAGATTAGAGAACTGAGGAAGTACCTAAATTGGATCAGAGAGAAAAGGATTATCATAATGTTGGGAAATCCCTGAACGACATCAAATGATGTAGTTGAAACTGGATGTGTTTGGTCTCATGAAGAGATTAGAAACAATATTACAGTTGGGCTAAAACACTTTAAAAGCTATCCTGTGATAAAGAAAGGAGGCTGACTCTGGATTGATCCAAAGACAAAATAAGGGCTTTTAGTAAAAGTTACAGTGTGGAGACAAATTTGGAATTAGTCTGTTGATCAACCATTTATATGAACACCTTAACATGGGTAGCTTCTCTGGAGTGCTGTTCACAAACAGGGTACTAGATAAAAACCTATTATCTGAAGTTTTGTCTGTAATCCCAGCACTTTGGGAGGCAAAGGCAGGAGGATTTCTTGAGCTCAGGAGTTAGAGACCAGCCTGGGCAACATAGGGAGGCCCCATGTCTACTAAAAGTTAAAAAGAAAAATAGCCAGGTGTGGTAGTGCACACTCGTAAAATCTCAGCTACTCAGGGGGCTGAGAAGGGATGATCCCTTGAGCCTGGGAGATCCAGGCTGTAGTGAACCGAGACTATTCCACTACACTGCAGCCTGGGTAACAGAACAAGATCCTGTCTCTAAAAAAAAAAAAAAAAAAGTACAAAAAATAAATAAATAAGAAGTCTCTCTGATTTATTTGGATGGAAAATAGTGTCTGTATTGGTTGTTGGGGGCAACTTTAAAAGGAATCAGTATAACACTGGCAATGGGAAGAAGACAGAGCTCCTGGAGTTTATCAGGGAGATTTCCATAGAGCTCAGTTCATCGAGCAGCCTTAGTATGTGCACTAGGAAGAGTGCTCAATGAACTGTCACTCCCTCTAATTCAAGTAACACTGTCGGAGGTGTTCTCAATTATAATGCAATGAGGAGTTTTGACTAATGGCTTAAAATAAGAGAGTACGTGTCAGCCCATATCTGTCTATTTCATTGAAGCAAACAGGCATAACCTACTTTGGACACCTATATCTGTATCTGTGTTTTCTTCTCCCCAATCCCCCAATTGTCTAATCATCTGAAAATGTAAAGTGCTTAGGCTGGGAAACCTATTCAGTCAAGGATTCTGTGTTCACAGTTGAATTCCCAGCACTAGCACAGAACCCTACATCTAACAGGACCTCAATAAATAATTGCTGAATGGATCACAGTAAATGCAATAGGTAGTCATTCCTAGGAATTATGTAAAAATGTTCAGCCAGAATGAATTGAGTTTATTAAAGTTTCAGGACCTCTGGAAGTGTTTTTAATCTTTCCTGTCATTTTATGTTTTGACTCCAAAGACTTGAGTTCCAAACTTAAGGAAATTGAAGATAAGTGGTCTAGAGAGTGCCAGTTAAAACAGCAGAGCTACCCATCATTCTCAAGAGTTTTTCTTTTACTGTTAGACCTGAACTTAGCTGTTTTTCCAGAAATCCCTAATTTCATAAAAGGAGGCTTGCACGGCAACTTAAACAGATTATGGCAATGCTAGTGAACAGACTTCTGGATTTAACAGCTTTCTAAAAAATTAAGAACACAGCACCAGACAGCCTGCAGGATACCACTGCAAAAACTTTCATTATATCTAAACAATTGACTGCCAATGCCAATAACAGATTCCTTCTGGGTTCCATTCTTTCCCAACCAAAAGGAAACCATTTATTCACACTGTAATGTGTCCTTCATGTGAAACATTCTAAGTCGTATAATGTCTTGCAGATGATGTTGTTGAGAAAGGCTTCTGACCCTGGAACAACTCCTGACCAACTTGGGTTATTCTGCATTTATTCTGTTGCTTTCTCACAACACTCAATGTGTTCCTAGCCTCTGAATAAAGGATGTATACAATAGAATCAAGCCAAGTGCAGTAAAGGGAAGTGAAAGGCTACAATTGGTAGCAAAACTGCTAATGGTGTGACTGGCTTGTTTTCAGGATATTCTCTTCTTATTTTCTTTCCTCCATGATTTTGAACATGGTAAGTTTTAGAAAATGAATTATGTGTCTTATTCATATGAAAGCAGGGTAACTATAAACAAAAATAAAACATGCTTTAACTCATATTATTTCTGCCTTGAGTGTTACAAATAAGAAAATGCTAAAAAATGACCCCAATGCTTTAAATACTACCATGTATATAGTTACATCAGTTGCAAACTGACCACTAAATGGTGATGTCCTTGCTGTGGGAACATTCAAGACTGGGGAGCAGTCATTCTAGCAATGCTGCATGCTTGCACCATTACATTAAAAACCGAAAGAAAAATTTGAGTGAAGGAACTAGGTCAGTTTAGCCCTCCTATGATCTACCTCCCATACTGTGAAAGGGACAGAATGTCCCCATTAAACACGGAAACTCTTCATTTCCTTGAAGATAAACAGATTAATCAGTCAACAACTAATTATCAAACTATCAGACACATAAATGCACAGCACTATACTAAATCTAGGCAAGCCATGCAAAGATAAATGCCTTTATTTGCCTTAAAATTAACCCCAAGGCTCTAATAATGTAATTTTACAGAATACATAAACCCAAATCAGTGATTGATTTTCAGGCATGTGAATTTGAAAGCTTTGATTGAAAATGTTCTAAACATTTTTAATCTCTTTTCCTTTTTACCCATAACAGTAAAACTGAAAATAAGCACTTACACAACCTGGCCAAATATTTAGATAAAGAATGAGTTCGTAACCAGCAATATCTTAAAATGTGTTTGAGTTATTCTATATGCTATTTAAATAGTTAAACTGTCAGCCTGGGATTTTGTATATATTCCTCATTAGGTTGCCTCAAAGACCCCAGGGTAGGTATATCTGCATTTTAAAATTTTGTATTTTTCCATGGTTTATATATCCCATAAAATGCCTTGAGAATTTTATGAGGGATGTTACATTAATATGTGTTATTATAAATATGATTTAAATATCTAAAGCATTGCAGAGTGATTACTGTTCAATAAGGCAGTGTGCATAAAAAGGTTATCTCCACACTGTGCTTAGGTTTCTACAGTATAATATAATGAATTGTTCAATATAGTTTGCATGCTATTTGTCTCTGTTTCTTCCTAGGCTCTAGGGAAGCTGATGTGCAACCCTCTAACAAGGCAATCATAAATTGCAGAACAATAAACAGCCCTGGAGATTTTTAGATAGTATGTGGTTAGCATGCAATCCATCTTGGGAAACTTGATTTAATACCTCAAAGGAGCATCTCTGACAATGCTCAACATTGTTTTAAACTGCTGCTAAATCAATTAGTGCATTGGAGAATCCTAATGTCTCTGCCTCTCTCATCGCCCATCCCAAGAATTCTGGCTGGTTATCTTGTAGAGAAAAAGATTTAGGGAACCACTGCATGGATGCACTTGGGTTCCCTGGAAAACATTAGAGATAATCCTGCATGAAAGGAGGGGTAAGCCAACCTCCCAACCTCTTTAAATCATCAAGATCCATGTGGGCGTCACCTTCAAAATTCGTTTCAATTTTTCTGAGTTACCACAACTGTAGCCAAGAAGGATAAATTACATAAAAGGTAACTATTATTCTAAAATCAGGACTATGAGGTTAAGTACAAAACAAAAAGTCTTAAGAGACAAGTTTGTTTGCTTTATTTATGCATTTCCTTTCCTACTGAAAACATGTATAGATACTATCTAATCCTCTCATATTTATTAACACGTAACTTAAAAACAAAAGTTAAAAACCAGCAGTAGACAAACCTCTCCTAATAGAAAGAGGTATCAACAATTTCTTAGCTTGTGATAGATTATTCAATCCTTTTCTAACTGCACGAAGTTGCAATCATTAACATAACAATTGTTATGTGAGGAGAAAGAGCATGACTTCTCTCCAAATTTCACAATATGGCCTCCTTTCCTTGTATTTTTCCTCATTAGTTTATTGAAGACAGTTCTCGGGCAATTCCCTGTCTTTCTTTTCATTTCTTGTTACAGTGCAATAGTGTTGCTTTTCCAAGACTCACAGAGCCAGGTAATTCCTGCTTCCTGCAGGGTTAAATCACAGATTGTGTGGAAGTGAAGCCTCCTGCCGCATCCTTCTATCATACCACAGTTCTTTCCTTTTAGCACAAGTTCACTCAACTTATGGATCCAGGACCAGCTGACTGAATTAAGAAACAAAGCTCAATGAAAATGAAGCTAAATGAAATAGAGAAGCTAATGAGTCAAACTAATTGAGTTTCCTTTTTTTTTTTTTTTTTTTTTTTAGCAATGCTAAGTAATTCTTTTACCTGATTTTTAAAAAATGGGTAGCCTTTTTTGGTGATGTATAAACACAACCAATGTTTTCCTCAACCGAAGGTTAGTTTCCATTGGCAAACAAAAAAAATGCATGATTTTAAGCCTCTATTATTTCCTTCAAAGATGCATAGGGTTTGATTTTTCTGGAAGTAATTTAAAGTTCATATTAACTCCCATATGAAATAAGAAGCCCTACCATATTAGCTTCTATATGTAATGGGAAGCCAAAGAGTAAAGCCTTCACACCTGCCCTCCAAATAATTGAATGAATATTTAAATAGCCTGATTCATAATTTTGAGTCAGGATGAAGCTCATTTTTCTAATCCATAAGTGCTATGGACAATGTTATATTTCAGTTTCTTTATAATGTTATTTCCAAACAAAGTAAGACATAATTGAATAATTTCTCAATTACTTACATCTCTTGCTTCATTCTCTTGTTCCTTTTTGGGGTCATTAGTATGTTTGAATAATAAATTACAGTATAAATGAGTATAATTGTTCCTGTGTTTTGAAAATTTATTTCTCTCATATGCATATTTATCTCATTTGCATATTTGTTTGGTTCCCACTGCAATGCTAATGATGAGGTTCAGGACATAGTACCCCAATATATGGCACCTTGGCATTTGGGAAAGTAGCAGAAGTAATAAGATCACTCTTACTTTCCCTTCACACCTCTTCCCTAAGGCAAGGTTGTAAGACCCTAACTCAGAGTTGCCTTTCCCATGGAGGAAAAGAACATCCTTATCTCAGAAGACACAAGGACACAGGAAAGAATCTGAACAAATAAAGTCTTCTAAGTTACCCCAGTTAATTACTGTTAGATTATACTTTTAAAAAATCCATTCATACTTCTCAATGCCTATCCACTTCATCAAACTCAGTATAAAAGGATCCAGGTTTACCTGTTTCTTTGGGTCTTCATTTCTAAAGGCTCTTTTGTCACATAAACCATATTAAATAAGTGCGTCTGCTTTTCTCTTGTTAATCTATCTCTTGTTATAGAGGCCTCAGGTATGAACCTACTGAAGGGTGAGAAAAAGAAGTCTTTTCCTCCCCTATACCATAATGAAATTTGGCAAACATTATTCTCATTTTATGTAACTAATAATGAAGGCACTAAGTGGAAACACGTCCAAAAAAAAAATGGGGGAAAAGCCAATGCCAAAATCAGGCAATTTAAATATTTTAATAACTTTTGTAGTGTTTTGATTGGAAAAGAGACTTATGGTAAAAATTAAAAGAATGTTTTGATATTAGGTGTCATGTAAAAATTGTTCAAGAGTTCTTTCTCACACTTTCTCTCTTTGTCTTCTTAGGTATCAGTGAAAGTTTGCCTAAGTCCATAGTGGTGCTAGCCAAATGCAGCTGTATTTAGTTTAGCAGTCCTTAATATGCGAAGGGATTCTGATCACAGAATTGGTGTCTGTAAATCCTATTCACATATCATCTTTGATGGAAACTAAGTAACATTTTCCTTACTGTCAAACCTTACAGTGATTTCAAAATCTAACAGAACTTGTCGCATAGCAGGGGCTCAACAGGTAAGTGTTTCATTGGTTATTATAGAAACCACTCTTGCTCAAAACGTGAACTCCCAAGATATACAGGGGAAATGACATGGCAGAGCTTCCTTCCTGTCATTTCTTTTTTTCAGTAATCCTACCCAAGTGTCTTTTCTACAATTTTCTCCTTTCACCTCATTCAGATGTTTCTGTATCACATTCTGCTTGTGTTTTTAGGTAATCAGAGGCATATGGCTCAGTTTGAAGGTGATTCTGGTTCACCATTACTATTATTTCCTTAAGCTGTTGGCTACCACATGACTGTTTCTTTTCTTGTTATTATCTTTATCAGAAAGTAAAAACAAAAAGACATTGAACTGTAATCAGTGCAGTTTGTGAATTTCTAAAGAGCCTTCCCCAAAAGAGTGGTTGAAAGATATATTCTATTCATTGGAACAATCCACACTTAATATAGAAATAACACAATGCTCTAATACAAAGTAGAGTATTATATTAAATATTGTAAAAGGTATACTACTTCAATGTAAGTAGCTGTGCCAAGGAAAGGAGAGAAAATTAATTCTCTGGGAGAATCTAGGAAGGCTTTAAAAGAGAGACAGCTTTTGAGTTTGGTGTTGAATGATGGTATTAGGTTGAGGCAGAACTTGAATACAAAGCAAAGACATTTGATTTTCTTACATAAGGAAAAAGAGTCATCATTTTTAAAGGCAGAGAATGACAAGATCCAAAACCTTGATTCATAATTTTTAGGTTATTCTTTGATTACAATTTTTTCTTTTTTTTCTTTTTGAGATGGAGTTTTATTCTTGTTGCCCAGGCTAGAGTGCAGTGGTGCAACCTCAGCTCACTACAACCTCCGCCTCCTGGGTTCAAACGATTCTCCCACCTCAGCCTCCTGAGTAGCTAGGGTTACAGGCGTCTGCCACCACACCCCAGTAATTTTTGTATTTTTAGTAGAGACAGGCTTTCACCATGTTGCCCAGGCTGGTCTCGAACTCCTGACTTCAGTTGATCCACCCAGCTCAGCCTCCCAAAATGCTGAGATTATAGGCGTGAGCCACCACACCAGGGCAATTACTTTCTATTTTACAACTTCCTCCAATAATTTGATATTTAGATTATGATCTCTTATAATCTCATAACAGACAATTTCGGATTCCTTGACTTATCTTTCAAGTAAAAACTAGAACTTAAAAGTCAAAGTAACCTAAAGATGCTTTAAAAAAGCAATGTCATCAAAAGACATTTGATATTAATCATATTTACTTTAAATAAATGATATTTTTAGGCAAGTCACGGTGGCTCACACCTGTAATCCCAGCACTTTGGGAGGCCTAGGTGGGTGGATCACAAGTTCAGGAGATCGAGGCTATCCTGGCTAACACGGTGAAACCCCGTCTCTATTAAAAATACAAAAAATCAACGGGTGTGGTGGCACATGCCTGTAGTCTCAACTATTCGGAAGGCTGAGGCAGGAGAATTGCTTGAATCCAGGAGGAGGAGGTTGCAGTGAGCCAAGATTGAGCCACTGCACTCCAGCCTGGGTAATAGAGCAAGACTCCGTCTCAAAATAAATTTTTAAAAATGATATTTTTAATTAAGTTATCTTCATCTACCCCTACACAGAGACCCTTCAACAATTTAAATGCCCTTTGCAGGTACTTAATACTCTCCTCAAGAAGAATTCTACTAATTATTTTATTCTTACCAGAAATATTTTCTTAGTATATATTAGGCTCCACATACTGTACTGGTAGTGGAGGATCAAATATAGAACATGCATGACTTCTGCCTCCATTGATTATAATTCTCAAATGAAATTGTTCCCAAAATGAAAATTCTCAAAGGCAAGAAACATGTCTCATGCATCTGTATACCCCAAATAATTCTGAGTACTGGCAAGTTACATAACTTCTCTCAGTCTCATGTTGATTTCATGGGGTTATTTTGAGGATTAAATGAGTTAGTGTATCTAAACTCATAATAAACACTATTTATTGTACAAAGTAGGTGTTTTATTGATATTTAGTGAATGCATGACTGATGGATTAGAAGGCTTTCTGCTTTGCACTTTTCAGATTGATAATTAACTTTTTATTGAATTTCTTTTATAATAAAAGCAATTTTGTAATCTCACATTTTATTGACACTGAAATGCGGATTTGTTACAGTCGTTGCATGTTGACTTGGCTTGAAAGTAGTAATGTTGACTTGATAAAATAATACTTTGAGGCTTTAGCTCTACATGCCACTTTTATACTTCAGCAAGAAAATAATGATAAGTTACACTGCAGTAAAGGTGACTGTCTCTTCTATTTTTTATTTGCTTGAATTCTGCTTGCAGCAGGAATTTGATGCCATATGGAGGTATGCTTCCTTGCTGTCAGTATATGGACCTGTGGTGTTATACAAAACTCTCTTTTCCTCATTAAGGGCATATAAAAGTCTAAAAATAAATCTTACGCTATTTCATCCTTCACTTTTTCGCAAACCTCTGGGGACAATCAGCAGCCAGCCAGTTCCTCATGGTTAGGTGAAGAAAGTAAAGCTAAGGTGCTCACAGAAGAAAGCAGGATGTCAGAAACTCATGCCTGCAAGACTGGAATCAAAGCCAGAGGAAGGTGAAGAACTTGTTAATATAGTTTTAAGCCTTAAGTTTTACATTATGGGTTAGTTCTGGAGGAATCTTCACCTCCAAACTCCAGGAGCAATAAGATAGCTAGACATAATCAACTGGGCTGGTTGCTATTGTTTAAGAAATTGGACTAGCAGCAAAAGCAATATGCAAGAAGTGGTGAGGATTGGCAAGTCTTCACCTTCCTGATGGCCCAACATCCATGTAGAAAGTGTGACTTCTTGAAATAGTAGCTCTCTTTATTTTTTTTTATTTCATGGGCACTGATACTCTTGCCCCAGCTATCTTCTCACTTGTCTTGCATCATGCTTAAAGTCTCCGTTTTCTACTATTATGATGTTCAGGTCACTGGAGAGGAAGAACATCAGATAAAACTGTTATGAACTACTCAAATGTTAAAGTCAGTTAATTGATCAGTTTACTTTACTTTTCCTACTGGAAACAAGGGATTTAGACATGAAACTGCCAAGTTTTGATAGCGGGAGCTTCCATTGAGAAAGATGAGAGCCAAATCGGGATCACTGGGCTGCCCACAAAGAATACTAAAATAGTGAGCACTAAAAGGGAAGTGCGTGCCCAGAAAGAGCAATGGAGGGTGCTGAAGACCAACTTCACCACTTCACCGAATTGCCCAGAGGCTTCCTCTATGCTGTGTTTCAAATGATCAATTTCAAGTGATCATGAAATTATATTATCTCAGGAGTGTAGTTTGAAACACTTAATGGTCAATGTCTTCGTCTATTTGGGCTATAACAAAATACCTTACTTAGTAGTTCATAAATAATAGAAATTTATTTCTCATAGTTCTGGTGGCTGGGATGCCCAAGATCAAGGTGCAAGCAAATTCGTTACCCAGTGAAGGCTCGCTGTTTCATAGATGCTACTTCTTGCCGCTTCCTCATGTGGAAGAAGGAGTTAAACTTGCTCCCAGAAGCCCTTTTTATCTGGGCGCTAATCCCATCCATGAGCATAGAGCACTTACTATCAAATCATTTCCCAAAGGCCTATCTCTAAATATTATTACCTTGGGGGTTAAGCTCTAACATATGAATTTTGGAGGGACAGTAACATTCAGGCTATAGCAGTCAGCAAATTAATTACAGAATTCTTAACTCTGTGGGATAGCTCATGTCTTTATTGTCATCCAGATAAAAAGACTATATTCCAAAACAGAAATATTGAATATCTATCTCTTAAAATGATACCCAAGTAATATAATCATTTGCTTTCTTCCCAGCTGAGTCCTGAGAAGTCTTGTTTACTTTTTCATTAGAAAATATGAGAAAAATCTGTATGTGATGAGACTTTATTAAGGAGAATTCTGTCTCAATTAACGTTAGGCTCTG
>NW_012104932.1:317731-320368 GCF_000951045.1 Mandrillus leucophaeus | reverse complement strand
GATAAGTTACACTGCAGTAAAGGTGACTGTCTCTTCTATTTTTTATTTGCTTGAATTCTGCTTGCAGCAGGAATTTGATGCCATATGGAGGTATGCTTCCTTGCTGTCAGTATATGGACCTGTGGTGTTATACAAAACTCTCTTTTCCTCATTAAGGGCATATAAAAGTCTAAAAATAAATCTTACACTGTTTCATCCTTCACTTTTTCGCAAACCTCTGGGGACAATCAGCAGTCAGCCAGTTCCTCATGGTTAGGTGAAGAAAGTAAAGCTAAGGTGCTCACAGAAGAAAGCAGGATGTCAGAAACTCATGCCTGCAAGACTGGAATCAAAGCCAGAGGAAGGTGAAGAACTTGTTAATATAGTTTTAAGCCTTAAGTTTTACATTATGGGTTAGTTCTGGAGGAATCTTCACCTCCAAACTCCAGGAGCAATAAGATAGCTAGACATAATCAACTGGGCTGGTTGCTATTGTTTAAGAAATTGGACTAGCAGCAAAAGCAATATGCAAGAAGTGGTGAGGATTGGCAAGTCTTCACCTTCCTGATGGCCCAACATCCATGTAGAAAGTGTGACTTCTTGAAATAGTAGCTCTCTTTATTTTTTTTTATTTCATGGGCACTGATACTCTTGCCCCAGCTATCTTCTCACTTGTCTTGCATCATGCTTAAAGTCTCCGTTTTCTACTATTATGATGTTCAGGTCACTGGAGAGGAAGAACATCAGATAAAACTGTTATGAACTACTCAAATGTTAAAGTCAGTTAATTGATCAGTTTACTTTACTTTTCCTACTGGAAACAAGGGATTTAGACATGAAACTGCCAAGTTTTGATAGCGGGAGCTTCCATTGAGAAAGATGAGAGCCAAATCGGGATCACTGGGCTGCCCACAAAGAATACTAAAATAGTGAGCACTAAAAGGGAAGTGCGTGCCCAGAAAGAGCAATGGAGGGTGCTGAAGACCAACTTCACCACTTCACCGAATTGCCCAGAGGCTTCCTCTATGCTGTGTTTCAAATGATCAATTTCAAGTGATCATGAAATTATATTATCTCAGGAGTGTAGTTTGAAACACTTAATGGTCAATGTCTTCGTCTATTTGGGCTATAACAAAATACCTTACTTAGTAGTTCATAAATAATAGAAATTTATTTCTCATAGTTCTGGTGGCTGGGATGCCCAAGATCAAGGTGCAAGCAAATTCGTTACCCAGTGAAGGCTCGCTGTTTCATAGATGCTACTTCTTGCCGCTTCCTCATGTGGAAGAAGGAGTTAAACTTGCTCCCAGAAGCCCTTTTTATCTGGGCGCTAATCCCATCCATGAGCATAGAGCACTTACTATCAAATCATTTCCCAAAGGCCTATCTCTAAATATTATTACCTTGGGGGTTAAGCTCTAACATATGAATTTTGGAGGGACAGTAACATTCAGGCTATAGCAGTCAGCAAATTAATTACAGAATTCTTAACTCTGTGGGATAGCTCATGTCTTTATTGTCATCCAGATAAAAAGACTATATTCCAAAACAGAAATATTGAATATCTATCTCTTAAAATGATACCCAAGTAATATAATCATTTGCTTTCTTCCCAGCTGAGTCCTGAGAAGTCTTGTTTACTTTTTCATTAGAAAATATGAGAAAAATCTGTAAGTGATGAGACTTTATTAAGGAGAATTCTGTCTCAATTAACGTTAGGCTCTGCTAGAGTTGATAAAAGTCCATGTTTCTATTGTAGAAGAAATACATAGTTTAACCATAGAAGATACAAAACTTGCCATCCTTTTGCACTAAGTTTTATCAAACGAGCTGAGCTGTAGGCTGTCTTGAAAATAATATTTATTTCTGAGCCTTTTTTTTAGGAGGAGAGTCTACAGATATTGTGAATTAAATCAAATAATATATCTGCCTACAACCTTTGGCAATCCTAGTCACAAGAATTCCAGATATCTTTTCCTGTATTCCCCATTTCTATCTAAAAATCTGTATAGTCATAATCTCAAGAAATATGGATTTTTAGGTGGATATAGATGTATATTTTTTCCTACATATGTACATTTTTTCCCTAAAATGCCTATTCCTTGATCTGATTCAACTGGTATCACAGAGGGCTGAGATCCCTAGACATATGTGGAATATTTTTAATGTTTTGTTAAATTTGAAATATGTCTGTGTTTCCACTCTTTCTTTCAGACTGTTTGATCTTTCAACTATATGAGACATCTTGTTAGAGTTAAGATTTCAGAAAATGCTTTTTCCCCATTCCAATTTTAAACTAACGCAAATCCATTTATTCAAAGAAGTTTTACTGAACCCAGAAATTGAAAAGAATACTTATAAAACAACATTATGAAATCAGAGAAGGAACATTAAACTGTTAACTTTATTGATTGACTATGTAAAGCATTCTAAGCTCACTGAGAAAGAAGTGCTGAAGGGCAAAGTTCATTGCAGGGCGATTAAACAGAAATTTCATGCAATGTGAACTTAGCTTTCAACACAGAATTAAAGGGCTTCAGGAATCGTACATTGCACCTTGTACTCAATATATGAAAGACATAAATATATACATTTGCAAAGATAAAAAAAGCAATCCTTTTAAATGAAGTCTAATATTTTGTTGTTGTGGTTGTTGTT
>NW_012104932.1:196006-317681 GCF_000951045.1 Mandrillus leucophaeus | reverse complement strand
ATTTTAAACTAATGCAAATCCATTTATTCAAAGAAGTTTTACTGAACCCAGAAATTGAAAAGAATACTTATAAAACAACATTATGAAATCAGAGAAGGAACATTAAACTGTTAACTTTATTGATTGACTATGTAAAGCATTCTAAGCTCACTGAGAAAGAAGTGCTGAAGGGCAAAGTTCATTGCAGGGCGATTAAACAGAAATTTCATGCAATGTGAACTTAGCTTTCAACACAGAATTAAAGGGCTTCAGGAATCGTACATTGCACCTTGTACTCAATATATGAAAGACATAAATATATACATTTGCAAAGATAAAAAAAGCAATCCTTTTAAATGAAGTCTAATATTTTGTTGTTGTGGTTGTTGTTGTTGTTGTTCTTGAGATGGAGTATTCACTCTTGTTGCCCAGGCTAGAGCACAATGGTGCAATCTTGGCTCATACCAACCTCTGCCTCCTAGGTTCAAGCAATTCTCCTGCCTCAGCCTCCCGACCAGTTGAGATTACAGGCATGTGCCACCACTCCTGGCTAATTTTGTATTTTTAGTGGAAATGGAGTTTCTCCATGTTGGTCAGGCTGGTCTTGAACTTCTGACCTCAGGTGATCTGCCTACCTTGGCCTCCCAAAGTGCTGGGATTACAGGCGTGAGCCACCGCACCTGGCTAAAGTCTAATATTTTCTTTAGAATTTCCTGTTACAGGTCTCAAGAAAGAGTTATAACATTCACAAATATAAAATACAGGTATATATCATGAACACTTTATAGATGCCTGGTTAAAGGCATATTACAGTCTCTTTTATTTATTGTCATAATTATAACTCAATTTCCTTGTTTGTAAGAAGTAAGTTGATAACAGATTTACTAAAAAAAAAAGAAAAAAAGAAAAAAAAAGACCTATAGAAAACAATGGACATGCCAAGTTCTTACACAGTGACACATAATTATAGGCACAGAAGGAGTCTAACAACATAGGATATAGGATATATATATAAAATAAGACTCTCTGGTTTGGTAGGAAGCTTGAAATATAGTTGCAAAGACAAGATAAATACATGAAACATTCAGATAATCTGTTTAAGGGTTAAGACGAAGTTTACACATTATGCATGGGGTGGAAGCTGTATTCCAACAAAAAACATCCTATTATAGATCATTCTTTCCCTCTTTTATTTTGACTTTAATGGCATATACCTAGTTGTTGCATATTTTCGTACATTTTTTTCTCTCCCTGTAGCCTTTCTCACTTACATATTCAGGGGTTTACAGTCTCCCTCCCCTTTCTCCCCTTTAGTTACATGTGGTATCTGCAGATGCAGCCCACACTGTTCTCTCTATGAACATCCACTGATAGACAGGTGCAGAGATTGATCACGGCTCCTTAACAGTGCTGGAAATGGCCGCCAGTTGTGAAGAAGAATAACAACTGGCAGCCATTCTGATTGGTGCTGGCACTGACTCTTTCTTATGAGATCCAAATGCCTTGAGAACCAAATGTTCCTGGGATTCAGGCTTTCTGCAGCCAACAAAGCTTAGGTCAAAAAGCTAATTGGCTACTTGAAACTTTAGTTAGATATCTTTAAGAGAAACAAAAAGGGTTGTTTCTGTTAACTCACAGAACCTATATATGCATATACCAGGAGCGATGGCTAAACAGATAGATGATGAAAAGCCAAACACTTCTTTGAAAGAGCTTTTCTTTCAAGGTAAGGTGAAAGTATTTGAAATAACAATGCAAAATACATTTTCTATAGAAACTTGTATCAAACTGTTATTTCTTACATTCACCATGTAATTATGTCTTTGGTGATACAAAATCTTCTCCACTGTAATTGTTCAAAGCTGAATGGATCAAGAGAAAGAAAGCAAGGAAGGAAGAAAAGAAGGAAAGAAGGAAGCAACCAAGCCCCTTTGCCGAGGAGTATTTTGTGTAATTCAAATGGAATTGTAATTCCCTACCAATAAAACACCATGTTCTAAACCTTCTATATCATAGCCTAACGTGAAACATTGGCCTTCTTTCTCCTTTGCCCCTCACTCAAATGCCAGAGCCACTGTAGGGCATGGCACAAAGAGGGAAACAGTGCTGTGGCATTCTGATTAGACTCTAACAAAAAAAATTTTCCTAAACACTCTTTCACTAGTGGACAGTTCAATAAAAGAGGGAACTGGGAAGACAGAACCTCCTGCACACTGTCATTAATGAACATCCAGTCGACATTGACCTCTGTGTAGTGCTGCGCTGGATACCATACAGAGCAGTTCACAGACACGCTCCCTGCTGCTCTTTAAAGTTTGCAATTGAAAACAGATGACAATAGGCTGAGGAAAGTGATAACAAGCCACTGTGAGATTATATGCTGAATTAAAGCATAAAGCAAACAGAAAGGAAAAAATTAAGGGTTATCATGTACAATAGGTTAGGATATAAAGAGTTGCTCTATGCCATTAATTGAGAAGAAGCTTTATTTTTATTTAATGAGAAAAAAAGTCATACCATGGAGGTAGAGCCTGAAGAGGTCTTTATGTAAAAGTATCAGATGAGTGATGTTGGCAAACTAGGGGAAGGAGAGTGCACCAGTTGTGGGGATCATAGACTTACCAGGTCAAGCATTGTGTGAAGGGGTAGTGGACAGACTGACATTGGCCAAGTGGAGGGCATGGCCTGAAGCCCAGGGGGAGAAAAGAGACTATAGCTATATGCCACTTTATTGAAAATGAAAGCCCAGCCTGTGTTTGTTTGCTCCAGTATTTTATTATACTGGAACATGAATGAATACATCTATAGTGTAGGTTATTTCCTACCTTGAAGCTAGGTGGCTGTCTGGTGCTGATTTGCCATTTCGCCTCTGGGTAGCATAGGTAACGGAGAAAGTAGGTCCTTGGCAGGTGCTGTGCACCAAATTTGACCACTTTTTCTGACTATGCTTCAGTGCTAAACCATGGAATCTGAAGAAAGGAGTATCTGGAGTGATCAAGAATTTGAAAACTACAGGAGGAAGGAAAAGAACATTTCTACATTTTATTTTCTACTTTGATTATTGGAGTTAACAATTTGTAGCTTTAATTAATGCTTTGTTTCTGTGTATGAATATAAATAAGTGTTTCTTATGAATTCATTCCTATTTATTGTCAGGGTTATGTGATTTGAGAGAGTGTGAATTTTTGTTTTTGCGAAGAACACCTCTTCTCCAGGTAACCTGACCTACTAGCCAACCATTATGAATAATATCCTGCTATTTCAAGATAGCACAATTTGACCCTCAATATGGCACCCTTAAATAAATAAAGCCCAAATGCATAATAGTGGGAAGCTATTTGCCTTCTATCTCTTGCCTTGAACCCTTTGGTAGTACAGTGTAATAGTTTTGTAAAAGTCTGTTTCCTTAAAAACCGTGACCTCCTATGAGTGTTGATGTGGTCCAGACAAGAACAACCAAAGAAAGGTTAAAGGAATTGTTACTATTTGACCAGGCAAAGAGAACATTAAAGACCAACAACAAAGACCAACCTGTATCTAATCAAGAAAAGATGGTTGATTTGTATATGTAAAACACCAGTTAGACTAAAGGGAGAACCCCTCAAATAGGAATGTACTATTGAGGAGATTTTGGAGTTGTAACCATGGAACTCTTTCAAATTGGATGGACAAACAGCTAATGCAGAAATTTACCTGTCTACGGAGGCCAGAGCTTGACTCAGACCATTGCAAGCCTGTCATTTGATGCTCCTTCCTTGCCTAATGCTATAAGTAAAATACATAAAATAAGTAAAATGAAAAGATGAGGTGTTGCCATAAATCTTTATTAGTGAACTTTCGTTCATTGTTTTAAAGAATGAGGGGAGTAAAAAGGTCATCCCCTTTTGACTCAAATCTGATATTATCTCTTCTACGACAAATTCAGATTCACTTTCTTTTTATCAGAATTTTCTTGGGAAACTTCAGGGATAATAAAGAACTATGTATTTGGATCACTACTCATATATTTTCTCATTATTGTGTTTCTTTCACTTGGTTAGTAGAGTTTTTTTTATCAATATAAACAGGACCTTTTTTTTAAGATTTCCATTTTCATAGTGTCATTGTGACACTGACAGCTGCCTAACAGTTATGTGAAATATATAATTGCCTAAGGAAGAACGTTCCATGACCAATTCTTTCTCTTTTATATTAAAAAGAAGTTTGACAGGCTTGCTAAGCCCCAGGCTTCTGAACTTTATGGCAGTTCAGAAATTCTTTTTATTTTCTAGATATTATATTCATATATTTTTCTACATATATCAAATGATTTTCTCTGGAATAAGTTTAGTAATATATTTCTTTCTGCTTTGTCCCAGACATTGCTTTTTGTTTTTGTTCTAGATCTTTCTCTATAGCACCTCTCACAGGTCCAAAGACAAATAATAATTCATATTACTTAATACATTCCTAGTAACAGAATACTTCTCTCTCCAAGTTTCAAATACTATCTAATCTTCTTTCTAAATTTTGAGGTTGAATTTAATGTAGAGTTTTAATGTACGTTTTTAAAAGATGAATTGTTGCACACACACTTTTTGTTGTGTTTGTTATTGATACTTATTTATTTTTTCAGTGTTTGCTAGGAAGAGTTGTCCTTCAGTGTACACCTCCATCGACATTCCTCTACATCCCCTCTCTGTACCCCCTCTATCTAATCAAAAACTTTTATTCAGGTCTGAAAAGGAAATTCCTGAACTTCTTATGAAGCCATCCTTACTTTTCTTTTCTCAAGGACACATCACTCTGATTCCTTTAACATTTTCTAATTGTTCGTTTTAACAGCCCTGCTCATTTTTGTTATGATCTTTTGGACCTTCTCCAAGTTATCTGTTAAGCATGACATTCTTTTTTCTTTGCAAACTGGTAGGGTAAAGACGATATTATATCATGACAGAGAGTGATTCCCTAAGGAATAAAACCTTAAGGAGAGTTAGAGAATTGAGGGCTGAGATATTATTATAGAATGTTCAACTTATATCAGACTTCATCTCAGTTGTGGACTTCAGGCTACTGTCATTTTTAGTTACCTTCTTTATGCCTTTGTACATTTTCCCTAGCCACAGCAAACTTGGAGGAAAAATGGGATAGAGAGGAATATTTTGCTGGCTTTTTGTTTTACAACCCTCCAATTATTACAGGTCTTCAAGGCCCTGCCACGTACCCTCCCCCCACTCATTCCTTGGGGTCCTAAGGAGATGTCTGACATATATTCATGAACAAATTCATGCAGCTGTTCTTCACTTTCTCCACTAAGTATCAATAGGTAAATATGCCTATTGTCACTCTCGCTGTTGCTGGTTCCTATGATCAGGAGAAACGAGGTTGTTTTAGAGTGTCAAAGCTGCCACTCTCTGGCCAGCTTCTTAAATGACATCGCTGTGCTGAGGGCCCTCCTGAGGAGGTCCCACTGCTGCCCCCATGGGTGGTGCCTTCCAAGGCCTAATAGAAATCCTCTAGTGGAGCTTATGGTGGCTCCAGAATGTCCTTGTAGGAGCTATCTGGGCACAGTTATTGAGGAGAAGTGGAAACTTGGGAATTTGCTCTGAGGCTTTGCATGTATTTATTTACATCCAGATAGCATGTTTCCTTGCATGCCTTTGGGGGAGAAAGAGTTGATGGATACAAATGGGTTGGGGGGCCTGAGACTCTGCAGTCTCCATCCCAGTGTGCTTAGGGAGGTGGTGGAGCTGCAGGACTAATTCAGAGCATTGAATTAATGCAGTCAATCCCAGGGCATTGTATTTAGGTTTTGAAATAATCTCTAGACACTAACCCATTCCTCAGGGCTCTTTGGCCAATATTGGTTCCTCCAAACCCACTCCATTCCTAGAAACTCAGGAGTCAGGACTGGCATTCTCAGTGTCAGATTCGTCTTGGCAATGGCACGTAGTTTGTCTCCCAAGGGTCACCTTAGTAAGAATTTGTCTGTCCTGCTCTCACCATTTTTGTGTTCATATAGAATCTGAAGGTTGGTGGGGAGTGTAGGGAGGATGACAGAGAAGTAATGGCAGTCCAAGGAGTTCAGTTTGCACAGAAACCATGTTCCTCCAGACATGCCTGTGAAAACCAAAGCATCAGTACGGCAAACTTGCTGTGCACCTGGGCCTGATGAGACTCTTGGAAAGAATGGACAGCACATGCAGTGATGAGAGTACAGTGGTTTTTTTTCTGCCGAAGACATTGCCAGCCATATTGTGGCTCACAAGATAGAGAATAGGAAAATAATGACCTAAAGGGACCTTGAGTTGGGGGGCTGGAAAAAAAGTTTTGCTTTTTAAAGATACCTTACTACTCAAATTATTTCTTGTTCTCAATCTCTTAGTTTGTAATTTAGTTTTTTCTTTTACTAGTTTAATCCATTTTAAACCATTGTTAATGTGTATTTTTTTAACTTTTCCGCCAAGATTTTACAGTTTGTTTGATTTCACTTTAGAATAAAATCGTGATTTTACCATTATATTAATTTCATTTAATTTATTTTATTCCTCAACTTACAAATGTTAAGTACTCTTCTAATATCTCATTTTATTTCTTTACCTCACCTTCCGAACTTTTATTTTATGGTGTCAACTTTGTTTTAATCATTTTTATTTTTTACCTAGTTTATTCTTTTTTGTTTAGCTATGTATCTTCTCTTTTAAAATTATTTTTACATTGGTTTTATAGGAAGTCAGGAAGGAGACATGGTCGTGGAGGCAAAGAGAAAAGTCATTAAAAGCACGGAGACTCTGAGAGCAGCAGCACTACTGTAGTCCCTTAATGGTTTCAAATCCCTTTTAATGTTGAATCCACTAAAACTTTAACTTGAGTGACTCAAGAGACCACCAAGTTTTAGATTTCCTCCCAGGATAATGCTAATATTACCTGCTCTAATAGCACATTTGAAATGCTGAAATGGTGTTGTTTTCTCAGCTCCTTTATGAAGGAAAATGTTATTTAAAATCCACATTCTCTGCCATGTTTGATTGTAGACATGGTGCAAACCTCCAGGTTGGAGCTGGGCAAAGTTACATAAAACAGAGGGAGGCAAGTAAGACATTCATTTCAGGCAAGAAACATCAACAAAATATACCTAGTTTGACTTTTAACAAGGACTTAGGTGGTCTTTACATTTTCATTCAGACACTCAGAAAGGTGACATGGTAGTGGCTTCTTGATAAGTATGTCACAAGGCATTGCTAAGGGTCAAGAAAAGGTAACATGCATTTTGGCTTTTTGGCTGCTGTTTAGAAAGAATAAAGCATCTTCCCATCAAAAAGAAGAGCAAAATATTGTTTTGTTGTAAAGATATTAAAATAAATAAGTAAATCAATAAAACCCAATTAAACGTAGAAAAAGAAACGTCCAAGCAGGGGAGTTGGAGGAAATGGAAATGTCCTGAGGAAGAGGAAGGGGCTCTCTCTCTGCAAGTCCTTGAAAATGGCAAGGGTGGAAGAGATCTTTACTGGTAGCAAGATCCTTGTCTGTCATGTCCTGCACTTTTTGCGCATCCATGCCTCATGTGCTTTTGAAATTACGAATGAGATGTGAAATGCTTGGGAAAATAGACCTAAATGCTGTGGCCCAGATAAAAACAACAACTCAAGGACCCGTTCAAAATCCAAGAGACACAGAAAGCAATTTTCTTGGGCATGACTACTATGAATACTGTATTGTATAATACGCTGTGTTGTATTTAAAATATATCTTGATTTCTCTTCATGGCTTACGTGTCATTATGGCTTACTAAATTTAAGGATATTCATTCATACTTAATTCCTTGAATTTCCTCTTATTTGCAAGAGAAAATTATGCCTTTAGTGGTACTGACAGCATTCCTTCCCCACATTTAATTCTGCATTAGGATACTATCCTAAATCTTTTCCCTAGTGAAGCCCCAGATTTTCAGGTTTCTCTTACCAATATCAAGCTCCATTTTCTCCAGAAGGGGAAAAAAAAAGAATTGTGCTTGAAGTTATTAAAGCATTAACTTTAACAAGAAAAAATTAAAACCAAGCTAAAAATCAAACACGAAGAGGAAGATTACATAAATTATGAATCACTGGCATTATGGAATATCATGTGACCAAATTATGCTACAAGCTGTATAACCAAAAGAATTATTATTTGGGTAGAAAGTAATGTGTACGACTTCTTTTCTTTTTGCAGAAAACTCATTAACCAATAACCCACCCCATCTGGAAACTAAAAAGCACATTTATACATAAATTATTGATTAAAAAGAAACCCTAAATAGAAATTATAAACATTTACAATTGAATGACCATAGAAACACCATATACAAACCTTCTCAATAACTTAAAAATATTAAAAATAAACAAGTTACAGGTTCAACTCCTGAAGCTGCTAGAAGGAAAATAAATCCAAATGAAAGATGAGATAAATATAAGACAGAAATAATGAAATAGAACACAAAAGCCAATTATAGTAATCAATACATCCAAAAAATTTTTCTTTACAAAAACTAACAAAGACAAGACCCTGGAAAAACTAATCAAGAGCAGAAAGCAATAATAACGTCAGAAATGGAAAAGGAATCTAGATAAAATGAAAAAAATAGGGAGATATAAATTAATTTTAAAAACCTTGAATGAACCAATTACAGTAAAAGAAAGTAAAATGGTGATGTCATCATCCTGCAATAGATGTAATGCAAAGGTAACAGACACATAGATCAATGAACAGACTAGGGAACTCAGAAACAAATCCACACACCTATGGTGAACTCATTTTTGACAAAGCTACCAAGAACAGACATTGGGCAAAGGAAAGTCTCTTCAATAAATGGCGCTGGGAAAACTGGATATCCATATGCAAAAGAATGAAACTAGACCCCTAACTCTTGCCATATATAAAAATCAAATCAAAGCAGATTAAAGACTTAAATCTAAGATGTCAAACTATGAAACTATCACAATAAAACAGTGGGGAAACTCTCTAGGACGTTGGTCTGGGCAAAAATATCATAAGTAATACCCCCCAAGCTTAAGCAACCAAAGCAAAAATGGACAAATTAGATCACAACAAATTTAAAAGCTTCTGCACTTCAAAGGAAACAGTCAACGAAGTGCAGAGACAACCCACAAAATGGGAGAAAATATTTGCAAAGTATCCATCAGAGAAGGAACTAATAACCAAAATATGTAAGAAGCTCAAACAACTCTATAGGAAAAAAAACTAATAATCTGATTAAAAATGGGCAAAAAATTTGAGTAGACATTTCTCAATTTTTGAAGACATACAGATGGCAAACAGGTATATGAAAAAGTGCTCAACACCACTGATCATCAGACAAATGGAAATCAGAACTACAATGAGATACCATCTCACCCCAGTAAAAATGGCTTTTATCCAAAAGGCAAGCAATAACAAATGCTGGAGAGGATGTGGAGAAAAGAGAACCCTCATATGCTGTTTGCAGTAATGTAAATTAGTACAACCCCTGTGGAGAACAATTTGGAGGTTCCTCAAAAAACTAAAACTAGAGCTACCATATGATCCAACAATCCCACTGCTGGGTATGTATCCAAAATAAAGGAAATCAGGATATTGAAGAGCTATCTGCCCTCCCGTGTTTGTTGCAGCATTATTCACCATAGCCAAGACTTGGAATAAACCTAAATGTCCATCAACAGATGATTGGATAAAGAAAATGTGGCACATATACATAATGGTGTGCTATTTAGCCATAAAAAAATGAGATCTGGTCATTTGCAACAACATGGATGGAACTAGAAGTCATTATGTTACATGAAATAAGTCAGACACAAAAAGACAAACTTTGCATGTTCTCACTTATTTGTGGGTGCTAGAAATCAAAACAATTGAACTCATGGAGATAGAAAGTAGAAGGATGGTTACCAAAGGCTGGGAAGGGCAGTTGGGGAATGTGGTTTTGGAAAAGAAAGTATGAATAAGACCTAGTGTTTGATAGCACAATAGGGTAATTATAGTCAATAATAATTTAATTGTACATTTAAAAATAACTAAAAAAGTAATACAAAGGATAAATGCTTCAGGGAATGGATACCCCATTTTCCATGATATGATTATTGCTTACTGCATGTCTGTATCAATGCATCTAATGTACCCCCATAAACATATACACCTACTATGTATCCACAGAAATTTAAAGAAAAAGATATAAGGCAAAGGTGATATTACAGGAGATGTCTACTACATCATCAAGAAACAGGAATTCCTACTTTTTATATCTGTTTCAGAATATTAAAAATGATGCCATGTTATAGAACTAACTTTTTGAAGTTAGCATTGTTCAGATACAAAACCAGACAAAAACTTCACAGAAAAGGCCAACTCAGGGATAATTTCATCTAGAAAGCTAAATGTAAAATTATATATGTTAAATTAATGCAGTAGTTCATTACAGGAATAATGCATTATGATCAAATTTTGGCTTATCTCTGGAAAGCAAAGGTAGTTCAACATCAGAAAACCTATCAGTGTAAAACATTGTACTTAATTATTAACAGATTTTGGGGCATCAAAACTCATTTTGAGATATAGAATTTTCCCTGAAACAAATGAAAATGTTCCACAGTTGTCCTGGAGCAAGACCTGAAATAAATCTCCATTTTTGTGTAGGCCAAAAGAGATTGGGCCGCATGTTACAGTTTGGAGATAACTGGAGAACCTGGTGGTCAGAGAGCAGCTGATTACTGCTGTGTAAAGACTGTCAGTGTAACACAAGGGCTCTGATTTTTGCTTTCAATATGGGAGTTCTAAGAAGAGACACCACTTAAAGCAGTTTTAAGATATTTGGTGTATTATCCTTTTTCACAAGCCTGCAGCAAGCTTTCTTTGCATTCTCCCTTTGGTCTGAGTTATATTCTGGGAAACTTTAAGATCACCGCTTCTTCTCCACGGTCAGAGTGGGGCCATCACCGCGGAGCAGAGCGGGGCTCAGTAGGGCACCCATCATCCCATGAAAGTCAGTGGCAGTATCCACAGCTTGACATCGAGACAGAAAGCCTGGAGTGAAATAAACTGAGGGAGACAATTTGAGAGTGATAGTTACAGCAAATAGATCAGTGGGGAAATAAAACAATAAATTATATATAAAAAGAATGAGTAATCTCATCCTTCAGCACAATCTGAAAACTCCAGGAGATGTGAATTGCTCATTTCCTCCAAAGTTCTAATATATCCAGAGGTTTTATTATTTTCTAGAATTTCACTTTTGTTTTCCATGTATTTTGTATTTTTGTCAGTTTCACTTATTAGAATTATAGTCTGATAGTTTTAGACACAATAAACACTATTATTGCATTTAATCCTCTTACTAAGGGGTTTTTTTTTTTTTTCTATTATACATATTAGAGCTGAGGACACTGAAATTTGGATAAAGGGACTTTCCAAGGTAACTAGGAGAGCCATGATTTGAACCGTTGCTTATCTGGATCTGAAACTATGTCCTTAATCAGTAAGTTATATTACCTGTTTCCTATCTTTTGGATGTTAAAAATTTTAATTGATAGCTTTCTCACTGACTACTACCTGCTCTCCTCAGCAATGCTTGGTTAGTATCAGAAATGAAAATTTTTGTCTATAGGAGGGCTGTGAAATGAGCGTAATTTTAATTTACATGTATCTGTTGTATCAATCAATGTTCAGTGCAGGAAAAAAAAGACGACTTTCTAGGTATACTGATTAGGAAGGGATTTCAGACAGAAATTGAGAGCTTACAAAATTATTGGAAGAGTTGAGGGTCAGCCTTCAGGCTAGCTCTTCAGGAGTAATTTCAGAGCAAAGCAGAACTGCCCTTCTGGAAGAATTACCAATTCTGAGGCTATTGCTGGAGATCATGAGTCGAAATCACATGCTTGACAGCTGCCAACCAGTGACCAGAAAGCCATAGTCAAGAAATCCCTCCTACTGCTGCATCAGCTGCAAATACTTCTCAAAGCACAGGTAGCTGCAGAATGGACATTTGAACCCTGCTGCAAGATCATGTTTCTTTCCACCCAACTTGCCTGGGACAACAGCTGAAATGGACTGGGAAAATGACTTCCTTTTCACTTTGCCTTGTGAATTTCTCTTCAGTGCGCCTTATAGACAGGACCTAATCGCTATCTAGAATCTTCACAGCTGGAAAGTCTAGAAATGTGTTTTTATTTTTCTCTCCCTCTCCAATTAAGAAGGGAAGAATGGATATAGAGTGAGTCAATCCACACCACCCATTTCACCTGCTGAACACTGAAGCTGCAGGCCTTCCAAATGTTTATTGGGCTTATGATTTTTTTCCTCCTGTGAATTAAATAGTCATATCCTTTGCCGATTTTCCTCTTTGGCAGATTACTTTTTTCCTTATGTTTTGTAGTCATTTATTTATTTATTCTGAACACCAATTTTGTTGGTTGTATGGACTGTATTTATCTTCTTTCATTCTGTGGGTTTTATGTGTCTCTGTGTATGTGTGTCATAAAGTAACTTTTATTGTAATGTCATTACAATTTGCTTTTTAATGCCTTTTTCAAAAGTTATTCTCTATGCTGAAGTCATAAACAAAGTCTTTGCATTTTCTTCTGAATGTTTTAAAGTTTTTCTTTTCCCATGTACACTTTCATCCATCTAGAATGTATTTCTGACGATTGGAAGATAAAAATATAATTTTAATTTTCTACAATGACAGTTAACCCTGCACAATTTCACCATCCATTGGGTATTCCATCCTTTTCCTCTTATTGTAAACCATATTCCCTTCCACACTTGGGGCTCTTCCACAGCCCTTTAATATAGTCTAATTATCGTTTTTTCTAATATCTACTGCAATGCCACATAGTTTTAATTACCAGAGTTTTATACTATATTTTTATGACTCTTAGTGCCAACTTCTTATTCTTTTTCTTTAAATTACTGGCTCTTCTTGAGCCTTTATTAGCCCATCAGAATTTTCCAATCAGTAAACTCCCATTCAAAACATTGGGGATTGTATTAACTGTACAGATTAATTTGGAGATGATTTACACTGTTAAAATATTGAATATTCACATCCTCATTCATGAGCCACTTCATTTAGGTGAATCTTCTTTCATATTTTTAAATAAATATTCTAACTTTCTACATGAAGGTCTTGTATATATTTTATTAAACTTATTCCTAGGTGCATTACAGCTTTTGTGTGATTTTTGAATCTAAACATCTTATGTGATTAATTTTTATACTTGTTTGTTAATGAGGTATAGGAGCACCATTAATCCTACAAGCTTGCTAACCTTTGCATTTGTTCTTATAGATTCACTTGGCCTTTTTTTTCTTTAGAAACTTATAGCATCTGAGAACACTGACAGTTTAGTTTATCCCTTTCCGATCCTTACACCTCTTATTTCTTGTCTAGTGTGCTAAGAAGTCCAGCACAATGTTGAATAGCAAGTGCTCTCTGAGTGAGGGACAAGCTGGATTCAGGGCCAGCTGGTTCTCACCAGGGGTGCTAATCTGTAAGGGCGCTAAAACTTCAGTGGAATAAATCAAATATGCGGTGCCAAAAAAACTCAGGTTTCCACAAGCAATTCCTTATATTATTGGCAAAATGAATATTGGTCCTGCTCCCGCCAAAGTGGTGCTGCCCTGAATGAAAATTAAAAACAAAAAAGAAACCTCAACACTCAAGTCTTTGCCAGCCAACTCTGAAACTAACTAGTAGACAGTCACCTGAACTTGGCAGTAACTAGCAGCTAAAATTCTGAAACACAATTGTGGTTGCACAGTGCTATTTACTGAGAACAAGTGATTTTTCTCATTCCTTAAATTTTAAACACTTTACCATGCTGCTTCCCAAAACATACCTGGATTAGAAAATAAATCTGGGGTTGGAATGTAAACCTCAAAAATTAGAAAACATTTTGCCTTTTTACTTCAGTCACTGCAATATATTAGTAAGCAAATGTATATGTGAATTCAATATTTATTAATAGAAAATTGGTACCTCTCCATCTTTACTGAATACATTTGAATGAATATTGCTTAAAGATTGTTTTGAAAGGGTCACAAATTATTAGTTTGCTTCATTTGGGTCCTGAGTGAGGATCTGATAATAATTACTCTGTGAAAAAAATATCTGTGCATGATACTTCTTTGGGAATGTTTGATTTCCTAAATTCACTCTTTTTGAGAAAGTAAAAATTATCAGAAAATTAGGCATAATTGTGTACATACATATATACATACAGACAAACTCAAATACATTATAAAGGCTTAGAGCAGAGGCTATGGACGTGTGTGACCATCTGCCTGTTGAAGAGAAAAGGCGTTTTTATTTATTTTGACACATCCTTGATTTTCCTTCCTCATTTAATTCACAGCCAAACCTTTATATTATTTTGGTCTTTGTTTTTGAAGTTTTTGAATCTATGACAATATCTCATAATTTAGCCCTGCCGCTCACTCACTCATATTTCATTTTTGCTTAAAGTTTTCCTTTTTGCTTTTTTGCATCTCCTGTCACACTGTACTTTCTTTTGGTCTTTGTTAGTTTTTTTTCCCCCTTTTTTCTGTCACTCACTCTGTGGCAGCCGAGAAGTACTACAAGAGAGGGAGGAGAGAGATACTGAACAAGGCTGTGTATATGTGTGGGGAGAGAGAGAGGAATTGGAAGAATAATGAGACTTTCCTGAGGATAAAAAAGCGCGTGTGTATCAGTTACCAACTAGATCTGAGATATATATAACAGGTCAGAGTTTTAGAGTTTGCTTCTGTGTAGGTTGCTAAGTAATAAGTGTATTTTTTTCAATTACAGACCCAAGAAGAGTTTTAAAACACTGCGTTTATTAAAGATGAAAGTAAAGTATTAACAATTAGAATAAGTACGAAAATGATGAAAAGTAAACAAATAGTAGATGAAATCCCCAGTTGAGCATAATATACACATGGAATCATTTTATTCCTAAGAGAGTAAATATTTATCATCTGACTCCACTCCAACATTTATTTGAATAACTGACACGGTCCCCTACCTCCCATGATGTTTGGAGATACATATTTGTTCAGAGGACCTTATTGGAACACTCCCAGCTGTTTTTGAATATTCACGCCAAAAGTAATCACTTCCCAACTGCCCTACATTTCATTTCTCCATTGAGATTATATCAGAAGCAGAGACAGAAGTGCTACCCACTATACTGCTTTCCACAGGAGCTTGTGTTCTAATAGACAGATTCAGACATCAAAACAAGCCACTGCAGTGCAGCCACAGTGCTATGAGATTAAAAAAAAAAAAAGAACACAGTGTAGTAAGTATGCAAGAGGGAGTGGACAGTTCCATCTGGAGGAGGACGACGATCAGGAAGAGTTTCTAGTGGAGGGGTCACCCAGTACAGCACAGGAGGTCTGGGAGTCCGGCGAGATTTTGAAATCCCTTGAGACTTTAGAACAATTCTGCAATCTGGGGTATAGGGATGAAGGGCTACGCGATAGGAAGTGAGCCTGGACAGGTAGATAGGCAGAGCTCACTTAAGAGCCTTACGACTTGTTAAGGAATTTGGAATTTTTCCTGTGTGAAATTAGAAACCCTTGGAGGCTGGTGAAGGAGAGAGTCAGGAGACCTAGATTCTCATGCTGTCAATATGCTGGATGACTTTAGAATTGTTGCCTGACTTTGTGGTTTTCACTTTCCCACTTATGAGAAGAGAGGAAACAGAATCTGCAAACTCTACCAATTTTCATCCATGCTATGATGAGATATCATTTGCTGAATGTCTATGATATATCACTTATTTGCTTTGTCTCAATTAAACCTTAAGTAACCCTATGAGATAGATATGACTACACCCTTTTATAACCAAGAGACTGAGTTTTATATATATATATATATGCAGCCCAGGCTTGACTTGAACTCCTGTGCTGAAGCGATGCTCCTGCCTCAGCCTCCTGAGTAGCTGGGACTACAGGCATGTACCTACACAACCAGCTAGGATTGAATAATATTAATTTACACATCCAATACGTGAGGAACCTTGTTTTGAAGCCCTGTCTGGTGTTTTCCCAAAGCCAATGAGGTTTTAATTTTTTTTATTTAATTTTAAAAATTTTAATAAACTGTGAGAAGAAATAAAAATGGTGTTTGAAGGATGGTGGCCAATTAATAATTGTCTGTCTTCTAGAAAAGAGAAAAAAATTTGTTTTAGATGCAGTATATCAGCAATGATTCCTTTTAAGTATAAGGAGAAATTTTAGACAGGAGAGCTATTAGCCATGGTTGAGGTCTGTATTAGTCTGTTTTCCCGCTGCTGATAAAGACATACCTGAGACTGGGAAGAAAATAGGTTTAATTGGAGTTACAGTTCCACGTGGCTGGGGAGACTTCAGAATCATGGCAGGAGGTGAAAGGCACTTCTTACATGGTGGTGGCAAGAGAAGAGAGGAAGATGCAAAAGCAGAAACCCCTGATAAAACCATCGGATCTTGTGTGACTTATTCACTACCCTGAGAACAGTATGGGGGAAACTGTCCCCATGATTTAAATTATCTCCCACTGGGTCCCTCCCACAACACGTGGGAATTATAAGAGTACAATTCAAGATGAGATTTGGGTGGGGACACATAGCCAAAATCATATCAAGGTCATAGGCATGTTTTCCCTAGAGTTTCTTCCTTAAGTGGAGTCTCACCTGTCTGATTATTTCAGGTGTTATTCTGACCAGATGTATGCAGTTTCATTTGGACAGAGACTCAAATTTTTTTTTTTGATTCATGATGTAATCTGGAAAAATCTCCTTATAACCAGATATGCTGCCTAAAAGAAAGGAGTAGAAAGGATTTGTCTAACATATTCTTAAATAATCATAATACTATAACATATACTGTAGGAAATATTTTACATTAAAAACACAGAAGTTGCTGGACATGGTGGCTCATGCCTGTAATCCCAGCACTTTGGGAGACTGAGGCAGGTGGATCACCTGAGGTTGGGAGTTTGAGACCAGTCTGTACATAGAGAAACCCTGTCTCTACTAAAAATACAAAATTAGCCAGCTGTGGTGGCTCATGCCTGTAAGTCCAGCTACTCAGGAGGCTGAGGCAGGAAAATCGCTTGAACCTGGGAGGTAGACTTTGCGGTAAGCTGAGATCGTGCCATTGCACTCCAGCCTAGGCAACAAGAGTGACACTCCGTCTCAAAAAAACAAAACAAAACAAAACAGAAAAAACACACACCCTAAAAACAAAAAAAACCCCACAGAAGTCAGTTGTTTTGAATTAGTTTACAAAACTCTCTATCACTTAAATTATTATGTATATGGTGGAAATATGTGTCTATGGGTACATATATGTCTTATGCATATATTTGCTTGAAGAAAGAGACCTCTGAAAATTCAAACTTACGATATTGATAAATTAAGAATTTATTTAAAGCAATGTTTCTGAACCTTTAAAGGCATTTTCACCTTTAGATAAAACTGCACTTTCCATATACACACCTCCCAACACTCTAAGAGTATTTTCTTTGTAAAAGAGTCCAAATGTGCCTTCTGATCAGTAAGATATTGATAAGTTTTATTTTTTTTTGTTTTTTGGAGACAGAGTCTTGCTCTGTCACCCAGGCTGGGGTGCAATGACCTGATGATCTTGGCTCACTGCAACCTCTGCCTCCCAGATTCAAGCGATTCCCCCTGCCTCAGCCTCCTGAGTAGCTGGGATCACAGGTATGCACCACCATACCTGGCTAACTTTTGTATTTTTAGCAGAGATGGTGTTTCACCATGTTGGCCAGGCTGGTCTCGAACTCCTGACCTTGAGTGCTCCACATACCTTGGCCTCCCAAAGTGCTGGGATTACAGGTGTGAGCCACTACACCCAGCTGATAACTCTTATTCTATCTAGTTTTCTTGTTTTACGGGAACAATAGTTTTTTCCAATATAAAATTATCAAATACAATGTGTTTTAAAAATCACCTTTTATTTGTCAACCTCTTATATAAATTCTGATATGCTGTTACTGTGTAATCTCTTACTGAATATCAGACTTAAGTATTAATATATGCTAGGGTGCTTCCACACAATCTCTACTCACTTTGTAGGGAAACTGGGTGAGGATAGGAAAGAAAAACATAAAGCTAGAATGTGAAGAGTACCTCCGCAGTAACTAGACATGGATATTTCTTTGAAATTGTGACATGTTCCACAACAATGAAGTTAGTAGCTAACTTTTTAAGCTGTCTCACCTGTCCCCAGTCTTGTGGGTTTCCTCTTTTTAATTATGAGCCGCTTTTTTGAACACATACCTAAACAACTTTGCTAGATTTCATTTGAATTCTACTTGTACTCTCCAGCCAAGTTAATTAAACATAATTGAAATTCTATTAGAAAGGTCTTCATCACTTCCACTCAGAGGGAAGCATGACTGTGAGAACCTTCTACACTGTTGCTCAGCTGGCATTTCAGATGCATTCATTGCTCTTGAAAAGTGTCTTTGAGAAAACAATATTCCATAAATGAAATACTAGCTTCTCTATGATTACAAAAATCAAATTATTTAATGTCTAATTACCCTCTTTAATACAGTTACACATTTGTAAATTGTCATAAATGAAAAAATGAATAATGTTTGAAATTTGGCCACCAAAGTTACTAGAGATTTGGTTGATTGCATTTTCCCCATGCCCCAGCACCAGCTACCAAATATCTCACTCATTGGGTGGATGCCAAAGCATAGAACATCCTAATAAAGAACATTAGTGGAGCTATTAAGTTATTACTATTTCCATTGCTCCCCCTCTTCTCTCTTCTGCTTTTCTTTCCTCTACTCCTCAACGAGGCACATTGTCTGTAAATGGGCTAATAACCCTGCCCAGCTTTATAATACCATTAAGACACTTTCAAAGCCAACTGAAATAGCAAAACCCACAGAAAAGTGAGCTATTCACAATGCACATGCAGTAGCAACTGTGATTATTATAAATACAATAAAAATGTACTCATTAGATGGTATTGAGTTCTTACTTTGAGTTTTTTCAAGGTTTGAAAGAAAATTCCCTTTGATGAATTAGTAAAGTGAAGAAAGTCAACTGAGCCCATATTTTGACCTCCTTGCCTCCCTCTGTGAGTTCATATCTCTTTCCCTGTGTGCAAATGCCTATCAGATTAGTATTTCCAGCTAGGAACTTTGTATCTTCCCTTGGATGTCAAAGGAATCGCTGCTCTTTCAATATTTTTAATAGCTTTATTGAGATATAATTCACATATTATGCAATTCATCCACCGAAATATATAACTCATTGCTTTTTAGTAAGTGCACAGCATTGTGCAACCATCACCACAATCTAATTTTACACTTTCTTCTTCCTCGAAAGAAATCAATTATCAGTCACTTCCTACCCGTAGCCTCCTAGCCTCAGGAAACCACTAATCTACTTTCTGTCTCCATATAGATTTGTCTGTTCTAGTCATTTTATATAAGTGGAATCATACAATGTCTGATCTTTTGTGATAGGCTTCTTTCACTTAGGATGATTTTTTTAAGATCCATACATGTTGTAATACTTATCAGTACTTCATTTACTTTTGTGGTTGAATAATATTTCTTTATTTGGACATGGCACATTTTGTGTATCTGTTCACTAGTTGGTCAAAATTTGGGTTGTCTCTACCTTTTGGCTATTATGAATTATGCTGCTGTGAAAACTCATGTACATTTTTTTTTGTGTGTGGATATATGTTTTCATTTCTCTTGGGTAAATATAAGGAAACTGACTCAGATGGGATTGAGTAGGACATTCAAGTCATGGTCATATGGTAACTCTGTTTAATATGTTAAGGAATTGCCAAACTCTTTTGCACAGTGGCAGAATCATTTTACATTCCTACCAGTAATGTGTGAGGATTCCAAGCCCTTCCCATCTTTGCCAACACTTGTTACAAAAATACTTGTTTGTATTTTTTATTATAGCTGTCCTAGTTGTTGTGAGGTAGAATCTCACTGTGGTTTTGATTTGCATTTTCTTAATGACTAACGTTGAACATCCTTTTATGTGCTTATTGGTCATTTGGATATTTGCTTTGGAAATATATATATTCAAATGTTTGGCCCTTTATTTGTTTTAAAATATTTGTATTAATAGAAAATTAGAGCCAGGTACAGTGGCATGTCTATAATCCCAGCTACTCTGGAGACTGAGGTGGGAGGCTCCCTTGAGGTCAGGAATATGAGACCAGCCTGGGTAACATAGCGGGACACCGTCTCTAAAAAATGTCAAAAATAAAAAATTAGCTGGGCATGGTGGCATGCACCTGTAGTTCCAGCTGTGAGGGGGGATCACTTGAGCCTAGCAGTTCAAGGCTGTAGTGAGCCATAATTGTAACACTGCATTCCAGCCTCTATCCTGGGTGACAAAGAAATACCTCATGGAAGGAAAGAAGGAAGGAAAGAAGGAAGGAAGGAAGGAAGGAAGGAAGGAAGGAAGGAAGGAAGGAAGGAAGGAAGGAAGGAAGGAAGGAAGGAAGGGAGGGAGGGAGGGAAGCAAGGAAGGGAAAGAAAGAAAGAAAGAAAGAGAGAGAGAGGGAGGGAGGGAGGGAGGGAGGGAAGCAAGGCCTATAGGTCAGGAGATGACTGCCATTGAAAAGACAGTTTATTACTCACAGTTGAAGGAGAGGAGGCATGTGACACCACATGGGGCCAGATGAAGAAGACCGGGGTCAGTGATGAGGAAGAGAAGAGAAAGGAGGGAACTGAGGGTAAGGCCTTTACTGTCATTTCTTCAGGAAGGAACTAGTGAGGCAGGGCAAGCAGGCTAGTTTGGCTAATTTGAATAATTTCAGTGAGCTATGGGGTATAGAGGCTATCCCTAGTTGTCTGTTACCTGGCCCTGGGCCACTGTACATCAAGGTAGGTGTATACTGGCCCAGAAGGTGAGAATTTTATAAAGGAGGTGGTTGGGTTGTGGACTCCTGATTGATCAGTTTGCATTTGAAAAGCACATCCCTGGGAGGAGGAGCCAACCAGGGAGGAGATGGGGGAGATGAGGAAAGCAGGTGACTTAGGCATATTATCAAGTTGTCCAGAACAAGGTGTGTCCAGCATGTACATGTAGGGCAGATGTTAAAGCATCAAACTTACGGAAGCTAGAAACACAGTTAATACATTTCTAAATTGGGTTTTCTTTTTATTGTTGAGTTATGTGTTCTTTGCATACTCTGGATATAGGTGTTATCATAGATTTAATTTATAAATATTTTTTCTCATTCCGTGAGCAGCATTTTCCTCTTTGTTGATAGATAGTATAGTTTTCAGTGAAAGGGTTTTAATTTTGATGTAGTACAATATCTCTTATTCTTTATTTTGTCACTTGTGATTTTGGTATCATATCTAAGAGACCATTGCCTAACCCAAAGTCACAATAATTTTTTAAAAATTATTGTTTTTTAAAATTGTGGATATATAGGAGGTGTACATATGGGGTACATGGGATGTTTTGATAGAGAAATGCAATGTGAAATGAGCACATCATGAAGAATAGGGTATCCATTCTCTCAAGCATTTATCCTTTGAGTTACAAACAATCCAATTATACTCTTTAAAGTTATTTTAAAATATACAATTAAGTATTGTTAACTATAGTTACCCTACTGTGCTGTCAAATAGTAGGTCTTGGCTGGTCTCAGTGCCTCTTGCCTATACTCCCAGCACTTTGGGAGGCCAAAGTGGGTGGATCACTTGAGGCAAGGAGTTTGAAACCAGCCTGGCCAACATGGGGAAATCCTGTCCCTACTAAAAATACACAGATTAACCGGGTGTGTTGGTGCATGCCTCCCACCTACTCAGGAGGCTGAGGCATGACAATTGCTTGAACCTGGGAGGTGGAGATTGCAGTGAGCAGAGATTATGCCACTGCACTTCGGCCTGGATGACAGAGTGAGACTGTCTCAAAAAAAAAAAAAAAGTCTTATTCATTCTTTCTATTTTTGTACCCATTAACTACCCTCACCTCCCCACAACCTACCACTACTCTTCCCAGCCTTTGGTAACCATCCTTCTACTCTCTATGACCATGAGTTCAATTGTTTTAACTTTTAGATCCCACAAATAAGTGAGAATATGCAATCTTTGTCTTTCTGTGCCTGGCTTATTTCACTTAACATTGTGATCTTCAGTTGCATCCATGTTGTTGAAAATGAGTGGAACTCATTCTTTTTTTATGGCTGAATAGTACTCCATTGTGTATATGTACCATGTTTTCTTTATCCATTCATTTGTTAATGAGCATACTTAGCTCTTTTGTTTGAGTTTTGTAGTTTGAGCTTACATTTAGGTCTATGATTTATTTTGAGTTTGGAATAGTGTATGGTATGAGGTAGGAGTTGAAATTAATTCTTTGGCGTGTGGATATCTAGTTTTCTCAGCAACATTTGTTGAAAAGTCTGTCCTTTTTGCATTGATGGTGTTGACACCCATATCAAAAATCAATTAACTGTGTACACAAAGGCTAATTTCTAGGCTCTATATTCTATTCCATTGGCTTATATTTCTGTCATTAAGCCAGTAGCACACTATTTTGATTATTGTAGCTTGTAGTAAGTTTTGAAATCAGGAAGTGTGAGTTATCCAATTTTGTGCTTCATTTTTAAGTCTGCTTTGGCAATTCTGGGTTCTTTGTAGGTTTATATGAATTCTGGGATTATGCTGTTAATTACTACAAAAAAATGATTATGATAGGGATTATGGGATATGATAGGGATTATGATAGGGATTACACGGAATCTGTAGATAGACTTAGAGATGTCTGAGATGTCTATCTGTAAATATACTTAGAGATGTCTTTTGATTTATTATATTTTATTTACTTTCTATCAAAAATATTTGTAAGGAATAAACCAGGCACAGAAAGACACACATTGCATGTTCTCACTTATTTGTGGGATTTAAAAATCAAAACAATAGAACTAATGGTAACAGAGAGTACAAGGATGGTTACCAGAGGCTGGGAAGGGTAGTGGAGGGCTCAGGGACAGATGGGGATGGTTCATGGGTACAAAAACATTGTCAGAAAGAATGAACAAGATCTACTATTTAACATCACAATAGGGTGACTGTAGTCAATAATAATTGTACATTTTAAAATAACTTTAGAGAGTGTAATTGGATTGTTTGTAACTCAAAGGATAAATGCTTGAGGGGACAGATACACCATTCTCCATGATGTGCCTATTTTACATTGCATTCCTGTATCAAAACATCTCATGTACCCCATAAATATATACACCTACTATGTATCCATAAAAATGAAAAATAAAAAATTGTTTAAGGTATACAAGTCTTATACATTTAAAAAATTTATACTTAAGTATTTTATTCCTTTTGATGCTATTGTAAATGGAATTTTTTAAAATTTCATGTTTGAAATGTGAATTTCTAGAGTATAAGATAAGCAATTGATTTTTATATGTTGAGCTTGTAAATTTGTTTATTATTCCTAATAGTCTTCTACTAAATTCGTCAGGATTTTCTATATATAAGATTATGTCACCTGCAAAGCGACATTGTTTACTTCCTTTCTGATCTGGTTCCTTTTATTTCTTTTTCTTACCTATTTGCCCTGCATGGAGCCTACAGTACAATATTGGATAGGAGTATTAAGAGCAGACATTCTTGTCTTGTTCCAGATTTTAGAAGAAAGCTTCAGTTTTTCATCATTAAGTATGATGTTAGCTGTGTTTTGTTTTTATATGCCCTTTATCAGGTTAAGGAAGATTTCTATTTGTAGTTTCTTGAGGGTTTTAATTGTAGAAGAGTGTTGACTTTGTCAAAGGCTTTTTCAGCATCTACTGAGATGACTAGTTGTTATTGTTCCTTATTCTATTGTTATGGTGTAGTACATCAGTTGATTTTTATGTATTAAACCAACCGTGAATTCCTAGAAAAAAATCCCACTTAGTCATGGAATATAATTATTTTTATATACTGTTGAATTTGATTTGCTAGTATTTTTTAAAGGATTTTTGTGTTTATATTCATAAAAATACTCATTTATAGTTTTCTCATGATGTTTTTGTCTGGTTTTGGTATCATGTTAATACAGGTTTTATTGAAAGAGTTAAGAAGTGTTCCCTGCTGTCAGTTTTCCAGAAGAGTTTGTCAAGAACTGGTATTAATCACTCTTTAAATGTTTGATAGAATTCACCAGCAAAACCATTTGGTCCTGGGCTTTTCTTTGTGGGAAAAGTTTTTGACTGCTAATTTAATCTGTTTACTTGTCATAGGTATATTTAGGTTCTCCTTTTCTTCTTGATTTAATTTCAGCATCTATATCTTCTTAGGAATTTGTCCATTTCATCTAAGTTATCTAGTTTGTTGGCATACAGTTGTTCATAATGTTCTCTTATAATCCTGTTTATTTTTGTAGAGATTGTAGTGATGTCCCTTTTGTCATTCTTGATTTTACTAATTTGAGTATTTTCTCTCTTTTTTTTTTCTTGGTCAACATAGCTAAAGATTTTCAGATTTTTCTGATTGTTCTAAAATACAAAGTTTTGGTGGTTTTTTATATCCACTATTAGTTTTCTATTCTGTACTTCATTTGTTTTCACTCTATCCTTTATTTTATTTCCTTCTCTTTAGGTGTGTTTGCTTTGCTTTTTTTGTTTCTGAAAGCAGAATACTGCAATATCATTTAAGATCTTCCTTCTTGATTATTATGGGCATTTGAAGTTTTAAATTTCCCCCTAAGCACAGTGGTAGCTGCATTCCATAGACTTTGATACACTGTGCTAGTTATTCTAACTTTTATTTAAAGTGGAGTATTGAAGTCCTCAACTATTTTTGTTTAGTTCTTTTCTTTTTTTTTTTTCTTTTTCTTTTTTTGAGATGAAGTCTTGCTCTGTTACCCAGGCTGGAGTTCAGAGGCACCATCTCCACTCACTGCAACCTCTGCCTCCTGGGTTCAAGTGATTCTCCCACCTCAGCCTCCCGAGTAGCTGGGATTACAGGCATGCACACCCATGCCCAGCTAACTTTTGTATTTTTAGTAGAGACGGGGTTTCACCATGTTGGCCAGGCTGGTCTCAAATTCCTGACCTCAGGTGATCTGCCCGCCTTGGCCTTCCAAAGTGCTGGGATTACAAGCGTGAGCCAACATCCCCAGCCTGTTTAGTTCTTTATTTGTCCCTCCAATTGTTTTTGCTTCATGTATTTTGGAGCTTTGTTGTTAAATGCATGTATGTTTATATATGCTGTTTCTTCTTGAAAAAATAATATTTTATCATTATAAAGTGACTATCTTTATCCCTAGTAAAATGTTTAGTTTCACATCTAGGGTTGCACTGGTGTCAACGTAAGTCGCTTATATGTTGAAGGTTGTGATTAAGTCCCCTTTGCCAGTCAGAATTTAAGCTTTTACTGTGAATATATTTATGACTTGGAGGCTGCTAACAGAGTTCAGTGAGTTTACCTTATTATTATTTTTATAACCCATGTTCAATTAGGGGCGAGTAGCTTACAGATTTTTACTCCGATCCATTCTGAAAGGGTGCAGCCTGGGGCATCTACATAATTTCTCAGACTGACAGAAATGAGTGTGATTTTATTTTTTAACCCTGGCTTCCTAGGAGTCACCCCTTGGCTAGACTAATTTATTTTTCAGTCAGTGTTTGATCAGAGATTGTGCTTAAGCCACTTTCACCAGTGAGGTTTCGACTGTGTGTTTGTGGGATTGTGTTTGCCTTGGGGAAAACTTTCAAGTATACTCCATGTTCTGCTCTGATTGATTCGGAGTAGATGCAACTTTGTGCATGTGCGCAATCTTCCTAACATCCAGGATTGACTGTGTTTCCCAAAGGGCTCTTCTTGATTGTCTCTTTCCCTGATTTTGTCTATTAAACTTCTGGCTGTTCTGTTGTCTTGCATGTATCATGGAACTACCAAGACGTTTATTGTTTGGCAGTGCCTTTGGGTATGGATTCTCCTTGCTCTGTTCAAAGTAAAGTTGGTTCCTTCAGGCGGGGCACCAAAACCCTAAATCATCCTTCAAAACTAGCCTGCTTTTCCCACTGGGGCAGACCCTTGAGCCACTACATTGGAACTTGAGGGAGAAGGCATGCACTCCCACTGTATGAATGGGCATGAATAGGCCCTGGGGTGGCAGCTTGCTTCTAGTTTTCCTAGTTTGCCCCTTGTGGCATGAAACCTAAGCAAGCTAGGTAGGGGCAGATGTCAATCCAGTATTCTCAGCCTGTCACATCTGGAAAAGGACTTCCACCCTGTAAGTGGAGACTGAGTGGGGAAAAGGAGACCTAGTCCTCTACTATACTTACCTCGAACAGACCTTTTGTAACACAGAGCTGAGGGTTGGAAGCATGAGAAATACTGTTGGCCTGACACTCCCAGGGTAAAACCATAGCTCCAGAATAACAGATGAAAGGGCGAGGAGTCCTATCTTCATGATTACAACTTGCTGAAGTAGAATGCCTGGGGTAGAGCTTTCCTAGCACAGAACTGGAAGAGGGATGTTAAAATAGCAACCATGGCTCAGATGCCAAGATTTTTGCTTTTCTTGTTGAGAAGTAATTAGATTTTCTTGTATAACATTTTTCTCTATTCATTCTATGTTGTTACGACAATCTCCAGAGGTTCTTATACTGTTTTTGTTTGTAGTTTTCAGCAGTTAAATGATCATTCTGGATAGAAGCTCTGAAGAGCTTTGTATTCTGCATCCTAGAAATCCTGCCTTCTCCAGTATTTCCTATCTCATTAAGCAGATATTGCAGGTTAAAACCACAATGAGATATTACCTCACACTTGTTAGAATGGCTTTTATCAAAAAGACTAACAATAACAAGTGTTGGCAAGAATGTGGGGAAAAGGGAACCCTTGCACACTGTTGGTGGGAATGTTAACTCATACATCCATTATGAAAAATATGGAGATTTCTCAAAAAATTAAAAATAAAATGACTATATGATTCAGAAACCCTACTATTGAGTATATATCCAAAGAAAAATAAATTAGTATGTTAAAAGAGATACCTTCATTTCCATGCTTATTGCAACACTATTCACAATAGCCAAGATATGGACTCAACCTTAGTGTCTATCAACAGATGAAAGGATGAAGAAAATGTGGTACATATACACAATGAAGTACTGTATACCCTTAAAAAAAAAGAAGAAAATCCTTTCACTTGCAACAACATGAATGAAACCAGAGGACATTAGGTTAAGTGAAATAATCTGGGCACAGAAAGACAAATACATCATGATCTCACTTATATATGAATCTAAATAAGTTGAACCCATAGAAGCAGAGAGTAGAATGGTGGTTACCAGGGGCTGGAATTGGGGAAATGTTGGTCAAAGAATATAAAATTTCTGTTAGGAGGAATAAGGTCAAGAGATCTTTTGTACACAATAGCTAATAGTAGAGTACTACATACTTGTAAGCTGCTAAAAGGATAGATTTTAAATATTCTTCCCACAAAATAATGAGTATGTGAGGTAACGGATATCCTAATTAGCTTGATTTAGCCATTCCACAATGTATACATATATTCACATATCAAAACATCATGTTATACAACATAACTATATATAGTTTTTATTTGTAAATTAGAGAAAAAAGTGTTTATATGTCTGTTCCATAAAGAAAAATATTTATTTAGCACCTGCTATATGCCACGCACTATACTTGGGACTAATGGGCAAGAAAAATATTAACAAAATAATTAATGCTATTGAAAGTAAATTCTATGAACAAGAGATTGGAAAATACAAAACTTGTAATAGAGGAAGATGAGAGAAATTTTCTCTGAAAAAATAATAGTTCCACAGGAATCTGAAGGAAGAATAGGAAACAACTAAAATAATAGCACGCAAGCTAGATGGGGGAAGAGATTTTGATACAATGTAAACCATATCTCAAAATCTCCAAATAAGAGGAAGCATTGTGTATTCAAAGAGTGAAAGAAGGATGTATTAAGGGCTTTGAGAGTAGGGGTACCCTGATACACAATTAGGATGGAGATGTAAGGAGGAACCAGACCATGCACAGTCATTGAGATAATGTTAAAGATTTTTTGTTCTTGTAAAAATAGGAGGAAGCCATAATATTTCAAGACATTTTAAATTTACATGGAGTAGAATGCACTCTGTGGTGTACAATTCCATGAGTTTTGATCAATGTAGTTATGTATCCACCACCACACTCAAGAAACAAAACATTAACATTTTTATCACATCCCAAATTTCTTTCCGCCCCCCCACCCGCTTTGTGTTAAATACACCCTCCACTCCCAAAGTCTGGCAACCACTAGTTTGCTCTTTGTCTTTATAATTTTGTCTTTTTCCAAATGTCATATAAATTATCTGATGCAACATGTAACTTTTAGGATCTGGCTTCTTTCACTCAGCATCACGCCTTTGAGATCTATTCAAGTTGTAGCATGTTTCAACAGTCTGTTCATATGTATTGCTGAGGTGTATTTCATTGTATAAATATACCAAAGTTTATCCATTCAGTTGTTGAAGGATATTTTAGATTGCTTCCAGTTTGCTATTATTATTAATAAAGCTGCTATACACATTCACATATAGGTTTTATGTGAAAAATGTCTTTATTTCTCTTGGATAAATACCTACTGGTAGTAGCATTTGGGATTATAAGTTAAGTGTGTGTTTAACCTTAAAACAAATTACTTTTCAAATTTCCATGCCATTGTGCGTGCCCACCAGCAATAAGAGAATTCCAATTAAATTCCAAGTGTTCATTTCTAGTGTGAAGGAATATGATTGACTTTTGTATATTGACCTCATAGGCGGTGACCTTACCAAATTCACTTATTTGTTCTAAAAACATTTATTGGAATTGGGAGAGGGAATTTTTCTATGTAGACAATTATGCCTCTGCTATAAAAAATTGCTTTATTTCTTCTTCCAATAAATATGCCTTTTATTTCTTTTTCTTGCTTTATTGCACTGGTTAGGGCTTCAAATACAATGGTGGAAAGAAGTAGTGACAGAGGTATCTTTGCTATCTTCCAGATTTGGAGTGGAGGGGAGTATTTCATTTCATTATATTTCACCATTAAATACTATGCTGACTGTAAGAATTTTGTAGAGACTCCTAATCATAGTAAGGATATTCTTTTCTATTGTAGATTTTTAAAGATATTTTATAATGGATGCCAAATTCTGTCAAATACCATTACAGTTAAGATGCCGGTATTGTTTTCATTATTCAGTCTTTTAATAAAGCAAATTGCACTGGTTTATTTTTGAATACCAAAGTGACCATGGATTTCCTGAATACAGTCATTTAGTAATACATGTATGTACAACATATTGTCTTTTTTAATATATTGCTGGTCTCAGTTTGCTAACATTTTGTTAAAGATATTTTTGCATTGATGTTCATGAAATTTGTTGTTCTACACTTTTGTTTTTTTGCAATATGTTTGCCCTGTTTGGTTTCCAGGGATGCTGGTCTCTTAAAATGATATATGAACTGTTCCCACCTCCTAGTTTCTGGAAGTGGCTGTGTATATTTGGTATAATTTTTGTTTTGAAATATTGGTAGCATTTACCAGAAAAACTATCAGGACCAGGAGTTTTACTGTTTGGAAGGTACTTGACTAAGAACTTAATTGCTTTAATATACATAGGTTTGCTTTAAATACAGATTCCAAACATAATTGTGGATTTGTTGATTTTTTTTCAGGTTTATTAATTTTGCTTCATATATTTTGAAACTACGTTTTTATGTGATTACACATTTGAATTGTTATACCTTCCTAGAGAATTGACTACTTTATGATTATCAACTTAGTCTGTGTATTTCTCTTCCACTAGGTTTTTGTAGTTTGTGTATTTAAGAAATGGATCCATTTTGTCTATGTTGCCAAACTTAAGGGTATATAGTTATTCATAGTATTCTTTTATTATTTTCTGATGTCGGTTGGGTCTGTAGTGATCTTCTCTTTTTTAATTTCTCATAGTGGTAATTTATGTCTTCTCTGTTTTTGCTTAGTTAAGCTGGTGAGTGATTTATTAATTTAGTGTTTTTTTTTTTTTTCAAAGAACTAGCTCTTGGTTTCATTGATTTTTTCCTGTGGTTCTATTTTCAGTTTCACTGATTTCTCTTCTCAGTGATCTAATTTACTTCTTTATGGTTGTTTTGGCTTAATTTGCTCTTTGTTGTCTAATTTCTTAAGGTAAATCTTAGATTACTGTTTTGAGACTTATCTTCTTTTCTAATATAAGAATTTAAGATTTAATTTAAGATTGTGCTTTCCTCTAAGCGTTGTTTTCACTGCACCACAAAGTTGGTATGTTCTATTTTCATTTTCTTTCAATTGATAATGGTTTTTTATTTGACTTGAGAGTTCCTCCTTGACCCACTGGTTATTTAGAAGTATTTTGTTCAATTTTCTTTTACTTTGAATTTTCTAGATATCTTTCTCTCATTGATTTCTATTAATATATTTTATTGATATCTGTCTTTTATTTCAATTTCTGTTACTATCAGAGAGTACACTCTGTTTAAATTTGTTTTATGACCTAGAGTCTATTCTGTCTTTGAACACATGTGCTACTATTGTTGGGTAGAGTGTTCTACAAATGTCAAATAGTTAATAATTCTTGATAGTTCTTTTCAGGTCTTCTGTATCCTTATTCGCTCATTGTCTTCTTTTTCCATCAATCACTGAGAGAGAAATTTTGAAGATTCCAAACATAACTGTGGGTTTGTCTATTTTTTTTTTCAGCTTAATCCATTTTTGCTTCATATATTTTGAAACTATGTTTTTGGATGATTACACATTTGGATTGTTATCTCTTCCTAGAGAATTGATTCCTTTATTATTATCAACTGGCCCTATTAATTCCAGGTAATATTTATTATTCTAAAGTTCACTTTGTCTGATATTGTTATAGCTATGTAGAGTTTGCATGGTATATCTTTTTCATCCTTTTATTTTTAATATATCCATGCCTTTAAAGTGGGTTGAACTTTTTTCATCAAATCTGATCTATCTCTGTTATTAACTTAGTGTGTTTACACCATTTACATTTGTTATAATCATTATATGGTTGAATTAAAATCTGCCATATAGCAAGCTTTCTATTAGTTCCATCTGTTCTTTGCTTTGTCCCTTATTATTTGCCATCTTTTAGATTACTTGGGTAATTTTTGTGATTCCATTTCTCTCCGCTATTGGCTTATTATTTACACTTCTCAAACTACATTTTTTGTCATTTCTTTAGATTTTATAATCTACATCTTTAATTCATCATTCTACCTTAAAATATTATATTGGTTCATAAGTAGATTCAGGACTTTACAACCTTATATTACCAATTTATCCCCTCCATTCTTTGTGCTATTTTTGTCATACATTTTACCTCTACATATGCAATAAACACATAATACATTGCCATTATTTTTGCTTTAGACAGTCGATGATATTTTAGGGGAATTAAAGTAATAAAAATTAAATTTTATATTTACCTATATTTATTCTACTTCCAACACTCTTTATTTCTTTGTGTAGAAAAAAAATTATGTATCTTGCCTAGAGAACTTCATTAAGAGGTCTAATGGCAAATAATTCTCTGTTTTTGTTTTTTAGTTAATGATGTCTTAATTGTTCATTTTTTTGGAAAATATTTCATTGGCTGTAGAATTTTTAGTTGACATGATATTTCATTCAGTACTTTAAAGCTGTCATTCTGTTTTCTACCAGTTTGTATAATTTCTGATGAGAAGTCTTCTATTTTCTTATTTTTGTTTCTATGTAGGTAATGTATCTTCTCCACCCCAATCCCTTCTGTGTTCAAGATTTTATTCTGTCTCTAGTTTTCAACAGTTTAAATACAATATGCCTAGATTTTTTTGTTTGTGTTGTTCCCTGGAGTTTTTCTGCCTACAGTTTGCTGTCTGTCATTGATTTTTAGAAATTCTCAGGCATTATTTTCTCAAGTAATTCTGCTGTTTGCATTGCTGTAGTTTTTCTGTGATTCCAATTTGATATTGTGCTGAAGTTATGGAATGTTTTGTTCTTTGTCCCTCCACTCCTCTCTATTTGCAAATGACATGATTCTCTATATGTGAGAGATTTTATTCTCTCAGATATAGAATCACATTGTTTGCAAACAGAGGTAGTTCGACTTCCTCCTGTTTAACTTCAGATAAATTCAATTGATTTATCTTCAGACCTCTGATCTTTCTTTGTCTGTACTGAATCTACTTATGGACTCATTGGGAGCATTCTTCATCTCTCTTATTATATAAAAACACAACTATAGCATTTCATTGGATCGTTTCTTATAGTTTATACGTCTATGCTAAAATAATTTATCTCATCCTGTTTGTTTTCCACCTTTTTCATTACAGCACTTAGAATATTAACTATAGTTATTTCAAGTTACCTGTCATGATAGTTTCAACATTTGTCATACCTGAGTCTGATTAAAATCAGATATTGCTTTGTCTGTTGCTATTGTGTTGCCTTTCCTTGATTTTTTGTATGCCTCTCAGTGTTTAGTTGAAACATGTACATACATCATATTTAGGACAGCAGAGGTTGAGGTTTTATGGCTGGAACTAGGTATGAATTTCCTTGTTCTAAGTCGTTAGTGAGAGATTTTGAGTCTACTTTTTGAGTTGAGCCGGATGTAGATCCGTTGCTGCTACAGTTATAAGTGTACCACAGACTTCAGATACCTCCAACATCACTTCGTATTTAAGTGGGAGTTGATTTGCTAGAGAGTTTTTCTCAGCATCTGTTCCAACCTGGGTTGTAGCTCTCTGTTTTGTTCTGTTACTCCGAGAGGATCTCTCTTCATGTTCTTGCCCATCTTAAACCGCTACACTGTAGTTACTTCTTACTCTAAACCCGTTAATCTGGTGGTAAGAGACAGTGTGGTGTTATTCACTGTTTTTCTCAGTAAGCCTCATGGCAAGTGCTCTCTGTCCCTGGGATTAAGGTTTGTGGCCTTCTCAGTGCTCCTATCCTTTTGCAGCATTGCTTCTTGGCACAGCATATATTCCTGCCCCTATTCCAGGGGTAGATGGTTTGCTTCTGTTACTCTCTCCCAGCTGCATAATTTACATTACCACCAGCAATGTATAAACCTTTCCTTTTCCCTGCAACTTCACCAGCATCTGTTAATTTCTGACTTTTTAATAATAGCTATTCTGTCACAATGAGATGATATCTCACTGTGGTTTTGATTTGCATTTCTCTAACTAATGGTGATGCTGAGCATTTTTTCATATACTTGTTGGCCACATGTGTGTCTTCTTTTGAAAAAGTGTCTTTTCATGTTCTTTGCCCACTTGTTAATGGGGTTGTTTGGTTTTTGCTTGTAAAATTTTTTAAGTTTCTTATAGATTCTGGATACTAGACCTTTGTTGGATGCATAGTTTGCAAATATTTTCTTGTATTCTGTAGGTTGTCTGTTTACTCTGTTGATAGTTACTTTTGCTGTGCAGAAGCTCTTTAGTTTAATTAGGTCCCATTTGTCAATTTTTGTTTTTGTTGCAATTGCCTTTGGTATGTTTGTCATGAAATCTTTGCTAGGGCCTATATCCAGAATGGTATTTCTTAGGTTATTTTCCAGGGTTTTAGAGCTTTAGGTTTCACATTTAAGTCTTTAATCTATTTTGAGTTGATTTTTTTATATGGTGTATGGAAGGAGTCCAGTTTCAATCTTCTGCATATGGCTAGCTAGCTATCCCAGCACTTTTGCTGAATAGGCAGTCCTTTTCCCATTGCCTGTTCTTGTCAACTTTGTCAGAGATCAGATGGTTTAGGGGTGTGGCATTATTTCTGGGCTTTCTATTCTGTTCCATTGGTTTATGTGTCTGTTTTTGTATGAGTGCCATGTTGTTTCAGTTACTGTAGCTTTCTAGTCTAGTTTGAACTCAGGTAAAGTGATGTCTCCAGCTTTCTTCTGTTGCTTAGGATTGCTTTGGTTACTTGTGCTCTTTTTGGTTTCATATGTATTTTATAATAGTTTTTTCTATTTCTGTCAAGAATGTCTTTGGTAGTTTAATAGAAATAGCATTGAATCTATAAACTTTGGATGGCCATTTGGCTGTTATAACAATACCGATTATTCCTATCCATGAACATGGGATATTATTCCATTTGTTTGTGTCATCTCTGATTTCTTTCATAGATAGTTTATAATTCTCATTGTAGAGATTTTTACCTCCCTGAGTAGCTGCATGCCTAGGTATTTTATTCTTTTTTGACTGTTGTGAATGAAATTGCATTCTTGATTTGGCTCTCAGCTTGGACATTATTGGTGTATAGAAATGTCACTGATTTTGTACATTAATTTTGTATTCTGAAACTTTGCTGAAGTAGTTTATCAGACCTAGGAGCAGTTGCACAGAGACTATGGGGTTTTATAGGTATAGAATCATGTCATTTGCAAACAGAGATAGTTTGATTTCCTCTCTTCTTATTTGAATGTCTTTTATTTCTTTCTCTTGCTTGATTGCTCTGACCAGGACTTTCAGTACTGTATTAAATAGGAGTGGTGAGAGTAGGCATCATTGTCTTGTTCTGGTTCTCAAGGGGAATGCTTTCAGCTTCTGTCCATTCAGTATTGCCCATTCAGTATGATGTTGGCTGAGTTTTCTCCTATTTCTTAAAATTTTTAGCTGAATTATTCTTACCATTGCTCTGTGTTAACACATGCTCTCTTTGCAAGCACCTGTATTCCTTAGATTCAGGTTAGTGGTTTACTGTGTGATCTTTGCTCAATATGTGGTTCAAAAAAAAATCATGGGAATTTGCAGATTATCCTGTTTTTTTTTTTGTTTGTTTTTAAGATTAGAAGATATTTTCTTTCTAGTATTTTCCATCCTAAACAGAAGCAGAAAATGTATATTGTAGCACATAAATTATTACTATTATTATTATTATTATTATTTGAGACAAAATGTTGCTGTCACCCAGGCTGAGTACAGTGGTACGACCTTGGCTTACTGCAACCTCTGTCCCCCAGGTTCAAGCAATTCTTGTACCTCAGCCTCCAGAGTAGCTGGGACTACAAGTGTGCTTCACCATGCCCAGCTAATTTTTCTATGTTTAATAGAGATGGGGTTTCACTATGTTGGCCAGGCTGGTCTTGAACTCCTGATCTCAAGTTATCCACCCACCTTGGCCTCCCAAAGTGCTGGGACCACAGGTGTGAGCCAGTGTGCCAGGCCTGTAGTGAATTATTTTATTGTTCCAGTGTGGAGAATAAATATTGCATAGCTAGAATGAATGGAGAGAAACTAGGCAGTATGTCTTTAATAGTCCAGTGGTAAGTTGATAATTATGTAGGCTAAGGTGGTGATGATGGAGATAAAGATGTTTGATTACATATTGGATGTGTAAAGGAGTATCTTCACTTGGCTTGCTATAACAAAACCACAGACTGGGTGATTTAAACAACAAACATTTATTTCACATAGTTCCAAAGGTTGGGTAAGTGTGGAAAGTTGAAGATTAAGGTGCCAATATATTTGAATCTGGTAAGGGCCTATTTTCTCGTTTACGAAAGTTAATTATTGCTTTCTTGCTGTATCCTTATATGGCAGAGCCAACAGAGATGGATCCCCTGTCCTTTTTCTCTTTTATAAGGGCCTTAATCCCATCATGAAGGCGCTGCCCTCATGACCTAATCTAAGTCTAACTACTTCCCAAAAGTCCCTGCTCCAAATCCCACCATAATGGGGAGGGATTAAGGTTTCAACATAGAATTGGGGGTGGGGATCACAAACATGCAGTCCATCACCAGGAGTAGGATGGAGACAATTGTCCAAAATTACTCCTGTTTCTTGTCTATAAACCAAGATAATGGAAAGACAGGGACCAATGAAAGAGGACTGATTTTCAGAGGAGGAGAATGAGTCTGATTTTATACACGTGGGATTTGGGGTGCCTTTGAAGAAGTCAGTGGAAACCTTGAATAGAATGTAGTATATAATAATCTAGAGTTCAAAGGAAATGTGTGACATTCAGAAATAAAATTGTAAAATTATGACCTCGTAGGTCACAATAAAAGTGATGGTCCATTGAAGCCAATAAAAACAGTATAAAACGAGAAGAAAAGTGGGCTTAGGACAGAGATTTAAGGAAATCCTTTAAGGAAAGCCCCATGTGTTCTCAACACTCTGTCATATTAACTCTCTTTCAGTTCATGGACTGTGGCACACAGTTTCCCTTTTCTAGACTTCTGCAAAGGTTTTCTCTTCCTGAATTGTTTTTAATCTTCATCAACTTCCTTTTCCCATGTTTAAACATTTTCCCTAACTTCTGCAGGGTTTCAGTGATTAATTTAAAGTTGTATTTCCTACCAGGATGCCTTCCTCACTTTCTCCAAGTCATTTTGTCCCACCCCAGAGTAATTTAGTTCCTCATTACATGCTTCTACCCTATACTTCTCCTTCATGACATTTGCACCTTAATTTCTTGTTCAGCATTTATCTCTTCTTGACCATAAGCTTCATGAGTGCATGGATTATATCCATCTTTCTCACCAATTAATTTGTAGTACTTGACCAGGGCCTGGTTCATAATGAGCATTCAATAAGTATTTGAATGAGTGAGGTTTTGTCCTCTTATTGATTACCTGAAATACTGTGCCAAGGCTCATCTGAGACTGATGTAATAATACCAAATAACTCCTGAACAATTATAGTGGAGGTTGAGATGATATCCTTTAGCTGTTGGTCTTAAACTCAATGAGTTAAGGAAGAGAAAATAACTAAAAACTGGGAGATAGAGAGAAAACAAGGAATAGTATAGGCTAATTCTATGATCTTCTGCTTAAATGGCAACCAGAATTTACATAGTGAGGAACTTAGATATGGAGTAAGGAATGAAGTCCTTCCTCTTCATTTCCCTCTGCTTAACACTAATTTCTCAACTCTTTTTTATTGAAAGTGTCTATATTCTGGAGAAGAAGAGGAAAGAAATCTGAAGGTAGTTGGATATATTAACTATATTTTTTGTTCATTTAATCTAATTATGTTCATCATAATTGGGATTATTAAGGGCTTATTTTTGTCAATACTTCCATTAGTCCTGTGTCACATCCCTTCCTTTTTGCTAATAAGGTAACAGGGAAGAGTGTAAAATACTAAAGTAATATGGTATAACAAGGTGTGTAATTATTGTACAATAACCTTTTCTCAAGGAGCAAAGAAATATACTGAACAAAGTGCAAGATACTTGGAAATCATAACTGTGCAGTCATTATAACCTAGCTGTGCAGCAGTTATATCATTTTTGTGAAGATTTAAAAAATTATAACATAAATTGTTAAGAAAGAGAAACATTGGGAAGAATTGTAAAGAAAATGTCAACTTTTGAAATAGGTTTTACTATTTTTAACTTCATTCTAGTTAATGTTGCAGTAGATGATAATTCCCTTGCCTGTTGGAGACTAGTTTTTTTTTAAAGTCTTCCAAAATTAGGTGAAATGTTGTAACAGAACTTACTTTTCTCAAACTAATAGTTGAAATGATGGTTTATGAAAAGTGCTTATTAAACAAAATAGAAATACAAAGTTAAAATTTTAAGCTCTTAGAGACACCACCATTCAAACTTCTCAGAGCAGAAATTGAACAGCTCATAAGGCTGTCAGTAAGAAACATAAAGAACTCCAAATTAATCTAAATATGACTTTCTGGTTTAGTATCTATATTTAACAGAATGTAGGTGGTTTAGTGGGGGAGGCAGTCTATGAGCATTAGTTTATCTTTAGGCTAATATTGTTTTTTTGTACCCTAGAGAATGTTATTCCAGCTATGAGTCTTTAGCATTTTCTTCAGATTCAAACATTTTAAAATTTTAAGAGAATCTTTTACTGAGTGAATGGTGAAACTTTCTATAATTGCTAATGTTCTAAGGATAAGATTCTGTCTCCTACATCTTTCCATTCCCTAAACCCTGAGGCAATATTGTATAAATTGTAAGACCACAAAAACTACTTGGTGAAACAATTAAATATGCTGAGATATAATTATTTGAAGTAGTTTTTAGTGTATTGTGACATGCCAGAATAGAAACACAAAGTTTGGTAAATTTTCTAGATAAAATTAGGATAAACCAGACAAAAGGAGATTAGATCTTGAAAGTTAGTGAGAATTTAGGGCTGTTGATAGCTTCTTTAAAATATATAGACCACTGGCACCTGTGAATAGTGATTTTTACCACAAATTTGCTATAAAAATGACTGACTCATGAAATATAGATTCTTAGCCAGGTGCAGTGGCCAGCCTGGGCAACATAGTGACCCTATCTCTAAAGAAGAAAGAAAAAGAGGAAGGAAGGAAGGAAGAAAGGAAGGAAGGAAGGAAGGAAGGAAGGAAAAGAAAAAGAAAGAAATGCAGATTCTTGAATGCAGCAAAGTTCAGATATATAAAGAAAAAAATGTAATAAATTACATGGAGATGGCATAATTTTGGGAAAAATTTTTATTGAGTAATCATCTGAGATGTGAATATTCTCATGTTCTGGTCCTATTTTTAGAGAATGTCTATATATAAACTGAAGACCCAGCCAGATTATTAGTCACTAGCCAGAAATCACTATAGACCTACTGAGAAGATTTTAGGGTCATACTGAATGGGGCTGTAATACCACAGCAGTCCACTTTAGCTTGTGCTAACTTATCAAGAAAAGCCAATACACTAGGCTTGAGATTTTCTTCATGCCCAGTCAACTGATCATAGGAAATTCTCCATAAAGCCATAGGAATTAAGAAAGGGGAAGCAACGCAGCACTTGAAAAGCTAAAGGCACATGTAGCTAACTTTGGCCTTCTGGCCAGCCAGCTTATAACTGTTTCTGTAGACGCTATTTCCATTTGACGGCTACTGTGTGTGTCCAACTTTATAGTCGAAAGTAGTGATAACACCCAGTTCATGACGGCAGCTTGTCAATACCTATGAAGGATCTAAGAATTTATTCTGACTGCAAGCTAAGAGGTTAGACTGCCACAGTTTCATAGGAGGGAGACATGAGACTCCTGGATCAGAGACAAAAGACTTTATGACTCATGGCAAGCAGGTAGCCTAAACTTCATGTTTATATCACATTTCTTTTGCCCCAAAGTCACAGGGGGTCAATATGGAAGTAGACTCAGATGGGTCCTGAATGCATAGTGGGTTTGTGTTTTAAGGAGGTAAACAAATCAATGCCTGGATTCCACAAAAGAAGTACAATCCTAAGGGTACCTGCAGTGTTTCTGGAAGGAAAGTGCTGACAGGTGTCGGGTCACTCAGAGAGATATCAGTCAGTGACACGTGACACAGGCTCACAGTGCGTTGTATGTGGCCTCTTTTCTGGCTGGTGAGCCTTATGATTCTTAGTTCAGTGTAAATAATTGGGTCTAGTACTTGTTGGAGGAGCTGCCTGAGGAGGAATCCTATTCATCCATGCCATCAGCTAGGTGGCATTTACCTACCACAGTAAATAAGGAGTGGAGACGACATCCAGAGCTGTTGACTCATGTTTTGTGTGGGAGGTGCTGGAACCCAGGCCATCCCCTGCTGCCTCTGATAAACTTCATGGTCAGAATACAGGCAGTGGCATTCAAATCATGGTTAAAGCCATCTGGCTGGGAATGGCAGGCCAGCATGCAGTTCATTTTCAGGCACTGGTGTTGTCCCTTTGGAAGAAGATGCCGAAAGCATTAATGTCCCTCCCTTTCTCACACTTTCCAGGGTGTAAGGAGGCCCATCTTCAGGTGCCAGGGTATTGTTATCCCTCCCTTACCACAAAATCACTGTGTCCCATTTAAGCAGCTATAAGTTCTCCTTTTCCGCAGTCATGCTTTACCCAGACTCGTCATCTGGAAGGGTCAGGTCCCAGATATACGATGGCATTTTTTAAAATCAAATTACCCAGAATTAAGCTTGATTTCCCTAGGCTGTCTTCTAGAGAAATTTCTAACTGGAGGATGGGCCCACCAGGCTCACCTGGATTTCTTGTTGGGGAATATAAAGATGCACCATTCGCAGTCATGCTCAAGATAGAATCCTGAATGTTCAAAATACAACTGTAAGACCTCCAGCCTCTCTCATTCTGGTAATCACCCTGCACAGCTGAAAAGAGATTAGCTATTTCTGGGAACAGCTGCATCCAATGACCAAACTGCATTGCTTGCTAAGGTGCATGGATTAGGGGAACCGGAACTAAGGGAAGTAGCTTTTGTAATAAAAAGCTGCATTATTGTTTGATGGAAAATGGTTCAGAAAGCCAAAGACATGCCACAGATATATTTCAGGGTCTACAGTGGTGCATCTGGAGTCAGCTAATCAGTAGCCTGAAAAAAATGTCAACATTGGTAAACCAGACCCAGGAATTTAGGAAAATCTTTGAAAATCAGGGCCTTATTGAGCTGGTAGCTTAGTTTCACGTTGAGGAGCAGGAGATAAAGTTTCTCCCAGAAGGATAGCTGTCACGTTTTCATGTAAAACTGAGTTGCTGCTAGGGACAGGCAGGGTACATTCTTAAATATACCATTCCCATTTGACAATTAGTTCTTCTGAGCCCTGTCTACCTCATTAGTTATTGACTCCAAATTAACCCACTCAAAATGGAATGTCAAGCCAGAGAATCACAAGGCTTTCATGGCCAGACATAAAGTTTTAACACAAGCTCAGTAGCAAGCTAGTAGCTGCTTTTCAAAATGTATTCACCTTGTAGACTTATCTGGAAGGCCACAGATTTAAAGCTGCAAGGGCTGCCTCAAGGGAGAGGCTTCCTCACTTTGCTAAAGGCTACATTTGGTAAAATCATCAGTTCCAGAGATTTGTGGGTCCAACAAGGTGCTGCACCTCCTTTTTGTGGTGAGACACCAAAGAAACAACAGTTGTTCCTTGACTGATGCTGACTGTTCCTTGACATTGAGCTTTACGAATCCATCCTCATAGCTCCAAAAAGCTTTACTTGGCAAACCCAAGTATTCTCAGAGTTTATCAGCCATCACTTTTGGTAGAGGTGTAGTACACTTCTTAGTGAGGGTTACTGAGACTGAGACTTCTGATTTGCCAAACAAAAGGTCTCCATCTCTATAGTGAAAGTTTTGCATATCAGAGGAAAGAGATAACACTCATATTCAATCCTGAAGCCCTCCAGTGACAAATGGCAATGGAATTTGTTCCCACTACCACTTTTCTATCTGCAGCTTTTCCCAGACTGGGATAATCTGCCTTGGCACTAATGTGACAAGGAAGTACAGCATATAACACATCAGTTAGTGGAAACAATAAAAACAATACTTTGAATTGGCTGAAGGACCCACTCAGCGGGTCTTGTTAACTTCCCTCCCTCATCAGGATCCCTGCTCAAACCCCATCATTGGGGTCCAGGCTCCATTACTCCGTTCTCACACTGCTATAAACAACTACCAGAGACTGGGTAATTTATAAAGAAAAGCAGTTTAATTAATTCACAGTTCCACAGGCTGTACAGGAAGCATGGCTGGGGAGGCCTCAGGAAACTTTCAATCATGGCGGAAGGTGAAGAGGAAGCAAGTACATCTTACATGGCTGGAGCAGTAGGAAAAGAATGAAGAGGGAGGAGCTACACACTTAAATAACAGATCTCATGAAAACTCATTCACTATCATGAGAAAAGCATGGGGACTCTGGCCACATAATCCAATCACCTCCCACCAGGCCCCTCCTCCAACATTGGGGATTACCATTCAACATGAGATTTGGGCAGGGACACAAATCCAAACAATATCACAGGTAATCTTTCTCCCCTGGGTTTGTGTAGGATGTTCCCCGGCACATTCAGGAAGTAGCTATAGTTGAGGTCAAGTGAGAGTGAAGGAATGGGATCACAGAGAGAGAGAGAGAGAGAGAGAGAGAGAGGCATCCTCCAAAAGAGTAAGCAAGCAAGGCACTCTGGTTTTGAGTAACCGTATCATGGCTCAACCCAGTGAAATTCTAAAGCTTCTGTTCCACCTAAGACTTTGAGTTTTAAGCTTTAGAGACCCCTTACTGTTTCTCTTGATGCCTGGAGGAGAATGAACAGCAAACATATCATTCAGGCAGCTTGTTATTATCCTACATCCTGGCTCTCAGTCTCACTGAATGGTAAGGCAGCAGTGGATCCTCTGAGCCCCATCTAACCCACCACTTGAGTGAAAGCATTCCCTATTGGATGCTGGGAAGGCATCCCATACTCCCTAACCCAGCTCACAAAAACCCCTTGTCCTTTTGTCTTTTACAAAGCCAAGTCTGTCAGCATCCCATCCTTGTCACCAAAACTTTCAAGAACTTTCAAGGGTCTGAGATTTGACCCTTCTGACAAGCTAACGAAGTAGCCTGCCATTACTTTCATAGCTGTTAGCAGAAGACACACAATTCCTCTGTTAGAGACAAAGGACTCTATTACTCAGGGCAGAGTAGGTAGACAAAGCTTCATATCTGTATTGGTTCTCTTTTCCTTCAAAGTCCCAGAGGGCCCAGGTGGATCACACACAGTGGGTTTGCATAACAGCTAAGGAGGCCTGCACTTAGGAAACACCATTTTTTTTTTTTTTTTTTTTTTTTTTTGCCACAGATAGGGTCTTGCTCTGTCACCCAGGCTGGCGTGCAGTGGCATGATTTATCATAGCTCACTGTAATCTCCAACTCCTGGGCTCAAGAGATACTCCTGCCTCAGCCTCCCAAGTAGCTAGGACTACAGGTTCATACCACCTGCCAGCTAATTTGTTTAATTCTTATAGAGGCAGGGTCTTACTATTTTGCTCAGGCTGGTCTTGAACCCCTGGCTTCAAGCAATCTTCCAACCTGTGCCCCACAAAGTGTTAGGATTACAGGTGTGAGCTACCACACCCAGCTGAAACCCCAATTTTTAAAAGGGGTCGCTAGCAAATTTGCACAACCTTTGTATCAGAGGGCCACATAATCTCCATCTTCCAAGACTGTTTCCCCCGAAAACATCCTTAGAGAGAGTTCGAAACATAGACCTGAAAATGAGATGTGCAGAAACATGAGAGACCCATGGAGAATTGTCTTCCAAAACATTTTCACCTGATGTTCCATAGTTGTGGATTCAGTCTCCATGAGAGTTCAGTAGCAAGCCAAACTATTAGCTGTTTCCCAAAAGGAGAATAAACACTTAATAAAGATGAAGGCTGTGTTCCAAAACGTTAAATAATTCTGCTGTAATTCGACATGGGCTTGTTATAAGCCCCATATAACCTGACTTAGACCTGTGGGAGGCAGAATAATGCCCCGCCCCCTAAACAAACATGCGGTAATCCCTGGAGCCTTCAAATATATAACCCTACATGGCAAAGGGAAATTAAGGTTGCAGATGGAATTAAGGTTGTTTATCAGCTGACTTCTACATTTCCATTTCCTTCCTTTTCCATGTCTGACATTTGAAGGGCACTATAGTATCATTGGAGAAATATGGACTTTGGATAGAACAAACAAGGGTTTGAATTCTGATTTGAACAAGATATTTAATCTGAGTCTCAATATAGAACAAGGATGAGAAGACTTACATCAAGGAAATGTAATACTTAAATGAGATACTATTACCAGGGTGGAAGCTCAAGAGATGCTAATTTCCAACTTCCTGCCCTTGAACTAGATAATCTTGAATGGATATTTGAACTTGAATAACTTAGTATTTGCATTAATTTGCAAGGCTGACAATAAAGTAACGCACACTGAGTGGCTTAACAAAAGAAATTTATTAGCTCACACAGTTCTAGAGGCTAGAAGTCTGAGATCAAGACGCCAGCAAGGTTAGTTTCTTTTGAATACTGTGAGGGAGAAATTTGTCCCATCCTTCTTGCTTATCTTATACTGGTTTGCAGACAATCTTTGGCGTGTCTTGGTTTGTAAAACCATTACTCTGATCTCTGCTTTCATCTTCACATGGCATTCTCTCTATGTGCACGTCTGTGTCTGAACTTCCCTTTTTTATAAGAAGGCCAATCAGAGTGGATTAGGGTCCAGCCTATTTCAGTAAGACTTCCTATAACTCATTCCATCTGCAACAACCGCATTTCCAAATAAAGTCACATTCTGATGTACTCACATTCCAGGGTTAGTACTTGAAGGTACGAATTTTGAGAGAACATGATTCAACCCATAAAAGTATTTTAAGTCATCTCTGCTAGTGACAGCTTTTTGTAAAACTAGGTATTTAATGCTAATATTCGTTAATCTGATATCATTTTCTTCCACTAAAGAGTGCAGGTTTGTCAGTTTGTCAGGTGGTAATATCTCATATAGCAATCTACATGAGATATTTAATGAAAGCAATTACTGAAACATTTCTTTAGTTAAACATCATATAATTGTCTTCCTACAACATAGCAGTATGACTAGAAGAGGTCAAACGGTTATCAATGAAAGAAACTCTGTAATTCAAGGAGCTTCAGTACTTATTATTATCAAGTCAAACTACATTGTTTGATTTCCACATTATTATAGCATATTTTTGTGGGCTCTGATTAATAGTGATAAATAATACATGTGCTATGTATTGATTTCCATTTGTTATGTGGCTTTGTAGGCAGGCTTGCTTTAAAGTTAGTATTAGAAAGCATTCAACCTTGTGTTTGAAGAGAGTACTGGCAATAACAGTGTTCTGGAGAACCCTATACAAGATGTAGAATCCATTTAATTTTGTCTCTCTCTTCTTCACTTTCCTGTCATTACAGTAATTTGTTTAAAAAAGTTGTTGAGAAACTACTGTGTGTGAAACACAATACAGTGCCAGGTGCTAGGCATACAAAGCCCTGCTATTAAAGATCACAGGGTTTAGTAACACAGTTTGCCTTAGTCAGCTTGGGCTGCTATAACAAAAATACCATAGGCTGGGTGGCTTACAGTAAATTTATTTCTCACAGCTATGGAGGCTGGGAAGTATAAGATCAAGGTTCTGGCAAAATTCATTGGTGAGGGCCTCCTTTCTTGTTCACAAATGACTTTCTTGTTGCTGTGTTCTAACATGGCAGAAGGGAATAAAGAGCTTTCTTTTATAAGGGCACTGATTTCATTCATGAAGGCTTCACCATTATGACCTAATCACTCCCCAAAGGTCCCTCCTTCTAATACCGTCACCTTGGAGGTTACAATGTCAACATATGTATTTTGAGAAGATCCACACATTCAGACCATAGTATAATCATAATTCAATAATTATAAGACACTTGCACCTCTGATCAAGGTGAAGTGACAGGAATTTACCCTTCTGCTGAAGCAACTTTTTAAAAAATGGTCAATATATATAAAAGACATTTTTTAAAAAGACATTTAACATCAGGCAACAAAGATCTCTGAGACGGGAGATGATTTCTGAGATGTAAGGAATACATAAGATCAGCCATATGTGATAGCCCCAACTTACTGCCTGGAGGAAGTTTCCAAGCCATGGTGCAGGGAGGAAGAACCCAGTCAGAGCCCAGCGGATCCTTTGAGTTTAGGTTGGTGCTGAGAGTTCAGGGAGAACAAGCAGCTAGAGTTCTCATGGTAGACTATAGGAAAGAAAATTACTGCACAGAGAAAGGGCCCTGGAGATTTAAGAGAGTTCTCTTCCAGTCTTCAACCCAGTACTGATTAGCACATGTATCTGAGGGAACCATTCAAGATCAAGAAAAGAACCACTTGAAAGTATTAGAAGAAATAATACTTGGAGTTCACATAGAATTGAGAATGATTTTTTTTTTTCCACCAACCGGAGTGAAGAACTTCATCATTCACAGAGCATTAGGTAGACTGCTCAGTAGTGGCTCAAAGTTAGCCCAAAAGGCTGCTCTGGTCCAAGTTAACAAAACTTAAAACCAAGACCCAAATAGATCAAACTCTAAGTAACTTACAGGTGCCTCAGAACAAAGTTCAAACTATTTATAATAATATGGAAATACCCATACCCAACAGGATTAAATTCACAATGTCTAGCATCCAGTCAGGTATCATCAGGCATACAAAAAAGCTGGAAAGTAGGACTCATAGTGAGAAAAATCATATAATATGAATTACTATAATGTTAGTTACTGCTATGGTCTGAATGTGTGTGTCCCTGCACCCCCATCCACATGTTGAAACCTAACCCCCAAAGTGATGGTATTAGGTACTGGTGCCTTTGGGAATTGATTAGATCATGAGGGTGGGGCCCTCATGAATTTGATTAGTGACCTTATAAAAGAGGCTCAAGGAAGCCTGTTTGCTCCTTCTGGCATGTGAGGACACAACTAGAAGTTGCCATCTATGGGAATCAGCCCTCACTAGACATCAAATCTCCTAGCACCTTGATCTTGGACTTCCTAGCCTCCAGAACTGTGAGCAATAAATTTCTGTTGCGTATATACTACCCAGTCAATGGTACATTTGTTATAGCAGCCTAAAGGGACTAAAATAGGAACATTCATAAGAAATTATGGGAATGCAGCAGAAAAGACAATTAACTCTGCTTGGTAAGTATCGGTGAGGCAGATACTCAAAGGCTTCCTGGAGGAGATGAGAGCTAATGTAAAAATTGAAGAATGAGTAGGTGTTAGTCAGGTGAAGGTAAGAGAAAAGGCATTTGTGACAGAAACCACAGACTTTACTATGGTGTAGAGGCATGGAATTGTAGATTCTATTTGACTAAACACCATATCAGTGGTTCAATCTGGCTGAAAGTAAGGAAGAGAATGAGAAAGATTAGGAGAGCTGTGTGGGCATCAAGATTTAAAGTGTGCCATGTTGGCAGATTTTTTTTTTTTCTGTAAAGGTCCAGATAGTAAATATTTTAGCCTTTATGAACCACATGTAATCTTGTTGGACACTCTTTTCTGTGGCCTTTGGGCTGTAGATTGCAGGTTCTTTTTACAAGTGATGGGGTATGACTGAATTATTTTTAAAGGAGCAGAACATTTCGATTTGCATTTTAGATAGATCACTTTGCCTAATGTGTGGAGGACGCATTTGAGGCGATATGGCAGGGAGACTGTTTAGGGAAGTGTTGTGTTAGCCTAGTTGAGAGATAAAAGGGTGCCTGGCTGTGTGAGTCTGAAACTCTGGAGAGAAGGCAAGGTTGGAATTAGAGATTTGGGAGTTATCGTTACATATTTTAGTTTAAATCTCAAGCTTGGATAAAATCATGCAAGGATGGTATGCTGAGAGAGAATACCCTCCTTGCATGATTTTATTCTCTTCAATAAGAGAATTCCTATTGAAAGAATAACATGTGCTTGATAAATTCACTGGTTAGCTCATTTATCCTTAATATAACTCTGTATAGATTGATTTGATGATTAGTCCCATTTTGCAGATGAGGAAACTAAAGGTCTGAGAAGTTAAGCAGCTTACCCACAACTACCAAAGAGAAAGTCTGAATTGGAACGGAAAGCCAGTTCATGTGGTTGTAAGGGTCCTTCTCTACTGTTCATCGCATACTGCTCCTCAGCTGTCGTTAAGACATAGAGTAGATGGTCTTCAGCTACCCCTGTGGTGTGCTCTTCTCTTCACTGCATGGGTCTCACAGCACTTTGCCTTCACCCCTTTTCTGCGGCTCCAGGGAATTGTTCCAGTTGCTCACAAAAAAGAGAGGCAGTGTGTTGCTGCAGAATGCCTATTATGTTGCCATTTCCGAAGAATACACCTTGCTTCTTTGCAACCAATTTTGCCTCCAAGTCCTTGAGTTTAAACCAACACAACTGCCCTGCCACAAATCCTTCCAAACTTAAAATTTCGTATAGTTCATACACACAGAATTCAAATGATCCTTGAGACACTATCCTGTAGTGAGGAATTTCTAAAAGTCAGTCCTAGCACTGCAACTGTTCGCAAAGAGAAACTGGCCAATATTCATAATTCTTCAAACATATGGTAAGGCAGAGCATATTTTAAATATCAAGAACATTTACTTGAGACCTTCCCACATGGTTTCAAAATTTTATTTGGGGTTTGGACACGCATCAAAACATGTATTTACCTGACAGATCGTGGCCTGCCTAAGCCTTTGTGATGCATACGTTTTTCGTGCCATGATATTGAATATACGTATTAATTAAATTTTGCATCTATTTCTGCACCAAAACTGAGAATGGCTTTGATAGTTATGCAGTACTTCACTAAAGTAACTCTAGCGTACTTCTCTTAACACAAGTTTCCCCTTTTTATTTGTTTAGTATAAAAAACAAACACTGAGCATATGGAAGGAAAACAGGGACTGCTGAAAACTTTGAAAAATATTTTGTGTAGGTTTCATTTTGGTTACACAGGACTTAATGTTTTGAAGGATTTAGTGCAAATTTTTCTCCATTCCTAGGAAATTTGCTGATATGAGAAAAGGAGGATTGTGTGAGTCTTTGAACAAACAAAGCTTTGAGGAAAAAGGCACATTGTGGACGAGAGCTCCATTTGACTCATAGGCTGCTGGGGACAGAGAGGAGGGCACATTTCACAGAATTTGACCAGTCTTCTAGAAAAGCTTGGAAAGACCTTAAATCTTTTGTTTTCCCAATATTTTACCCTGATTCCAGCAGATCTGATCTTCTAAAATTAGGAAGTTGAATAAAAATACTTAAGAGAAATGTTTTTTGAGTTGATTAGGATTAAATCTCTATACCGGAAATCTTTAGTAACATGAACCATGCAAAGGTAAAATGATACAAATATGATAGGAACATGATATCAGTTTAAAAACAAAAGTTTTGTAATGCCACAGATTGCTTTAGAAGGATGTAGCTCCAATTTTCTGAATTCCTGGTTTTTCCTCATCCCTGTTTCTTCCACATGTCTCGTGTGATTTCTTTCATATTGTCCCTTTGTTTCCACAAAGCCATCTTTCTCTGTTCAAAGTAGCTAAAATTCCACTTTTCACACACACAAAAAATCTACTTCGATTACAGGGAAGGAGGGGTATACAGAGATGGGAAAATGAAAATATTCTCTTTTCCTAGAAAAGTCACAAACATCTGACCATTCTGTGGCTTTAATTTCATATAAAATGAAATGTAAAGCATCCCCAGACAAACATCTTATTATACCTGGCTACACCCTCTTCAGACTTCTCTAGGGATGTGGCTTTTTGATAAATATTCCTGTAATATTAAATCCATAAACAACTGTATTCCTTTTCATTAATGTATCTAAAAGAAAATGATCTTTTCTTTTATGTAAAATTAAATATATTTGTTACATGTGGAGACATATACACACTCACATACACACACATATTATTTTGCTATTTTTAAATGTTGAATTAAAGAATTCCTTTTTTCAACAGCAAACATAATAACATATTTTGTCTTTAGAACTGTGTTGTTTCTGTGAAACATGAGATCTCTTGAGGATTTATAAGCTTTGAGAAATATGAATATAATAAGAGGCCAGTGTCCCTGACATCTCATGAACACCCACCGCTTGTTTTTAAAATAGTAAATGCAAAAACAGATTCTAATTAATAGCTATAATCCTCTTACTTGAAAGATTTATCACGTTGACTCTGTTGCAAGTGTACCACCTTATAGATCAGAAATTTCGAGTGAAGTAAAGATTTGCTCTACAAATAAAAGAAGATATGGCTGCATATAAATCTGGGTGTGTGCATAATTGAAAGAGCTATAGAACCGAAAATGGGGAGGGAACAAACGATTCTGGGAATTGATGCCCATTGAATCTCTGCCCATTTCTAAAAAAGAACCTTGAAAAAAACATATCCTGGCAAAATATTGGTTTCCATTACTTTTCATTTTCTCTTGCCAGGATCAGAACCAGATGTTCTGTAATATAGCAAAGTCTGTTCTATTGGCATTTTTGGTTGTATTAACTTCAGGAACTACTGGAAATTTTATGTGAGAAGATTCACAGGTGATTATCATCCAAATTTTCTGAGACTTCAGGGGTTTCGATGGGGTTGGAGAAGAGATGGCATGCAGCATAAGTGTCCAAATATCTTGTGTTCTCTTCTTGATATGCTCATATTCATAATGAAACACATATGCTCATATAACTTATCTTACAACATATGGTACAATATAATTGAAGAAAGTCTATGCAATTATTTCACCCCTCCTAAAAAAGAAAACAGTTCTGCATTATTAATAAAAACGAGTCGGGACTTAGGGTGTTGTGCTAGAGATACAGATTTTAAATATAGCCTACCAAAATATCCCCCAAGTTTAAGTGGAAATAAGAATGAAACATTGTCCAACTAGATTGCAGTTTCGGTAACTGTCCTTTCCTCTTTATCCCCCCTTACCTGTAACCTGACCACAAAGTAAGCGATTTCAAAACTGGCAACTAAAGCATGTAGAACTTAAACTTATGTGGGCAACCATACTTAAAATTAGATCCATGACTTTCACCCTTTACAAATTTTGTTGTGTCAATTAATGCTGGGAATGTTCCTTCAAATGCAATATTGTATTAAAACATCTTTCCCCCTCCCTTCACGCTACATTTGATGAGCTGATCAAAATACTTGCATTTAATACCATGTGTAGGATTGTATTCTGGCAATAACTACCAGAATCTGGCTATGAAAAGAGGCTTACTACCCACCCATGAGGCTCTTGTCACGATGGTCTAGCTATTGACATGGTGTTGACTGTGTGAGTGGGTTGCAATTAAATATGCTTATAGTTTTAATTTTAGAATGGCTAGTAGGCAAAGCAGCAAAAGGTAAGTACATTGATAAAGAAAAACAGGAAAATGTAGATAATAATATTTTGCTTTATAGTGAAATAACCTTTCTGAAGAGGCTTCCAATTCTTCATTTTATTCACTACCTCAATGACACAGTAGAAATACACAGAGCAAGTCTCTCAATAAAGGTAGGACGTGAGGGCGGCTACTAGAGTGTCAAACTTCCCATACACATACACACACACACACACACACACACACACACACCCCCTTATGGGTGGGTTTTCAGCATAACGTTTCATATACTGTAGGAAGAATGAGGATCAGAAAAGGTTTTCAATGAAGCCAAACAGGCTATGACCAGATGTTCAGAGAGTCCCTAGCCACAAGGCTGGGAGACTGAGCTGGAGTCCTGACATGTTTCAAAAGCCTTTTCAGTAGAAGTGCACCCAGGTCAACTTGAAATATTAGGCCAATGTTCCCCTCAAACATATTAAACCTGTCAGCTATCAAAAGACTCAGCAATGCAAATTCTGTTTATACTATCTTTTTCCTTAATATCTAACAGTGAACAATACCATAGTTATTACCTCAAGTCTCAGCAGGAATTAGTTGGGAACATACTGACAGAAAGAGAGAAACACACATGTGTGAAGTCCTGAGTGCCTGAGCGTTGGAATTTTAGGGAACAGAATGATAGAATAGAAAAGGGAGATGCTGAGCTAGGGCAAAGTGTTTAGAGTAGGGATCTATCTGTTTCATAATTTTCCCTGAAATTGGCTTTGACAATGAGACTCCAAATTAAATTTAGACATGTTACAGCTTGCCAATTCCATGGACAATGTTTTGTTTTTCTTTATTTTCATTGCCCAGAGATGAATAACAATTGTGTGTTATTGTTCTAATTCCTACAATGGGAAATCATCTTTGGAAAGAAGCTGCCTTCCTTCCAAAAGGTGGGTTTTGGAATCTCTGGAAGCACCTAGAGATATTTTTCTTAGAAGGCTGGCAAAGTGTCCCACTGCCAGAGGAAAGGGTTTGTTATCATATCTGCCAGAGTATAAAATACAATTACCCCCTCTGTACCAATATGCTTCAAGCTGCTCCCAGACAGCTGGTCAGAGTTGATTTCAGTTACTATTCCGCCCCTCTCCTTCTCAGATAAAAGAGACTATCAAGCCTTGATGAAGCCACAGGGCTTTTAGGTAGGGGCTTCTTGGCTTTCTGACATTCCCCTGGGGTGGTGAAAGAGTGTGTAAAAAGAGCCAGCCTGGATGACAGCAGGAGGGCAGTCCTTAAATATATTAAAATTTAAATTGAAATATGTGAAATCAGGTGTGCCTTATATTAAACAGATATGATGACCAGACAACCTATGCTCTGTGGGTTTAAAGAAAATCAACCCACTCTCTGTAGGCATGAACACTGCAAAGGGAAAAGGGTGATAATTCTGCTTCAGAAAGATGTCAAATACTGGAACAAATCATGTCCTGATGCTAGCTCTGCACTCCGGGAGCCAGTTGGGTTTAGGATTCAAAGAGTTGAACACTACTTGTTGCAACCTAAGAGCTACCCAAGCTGACTCAGATAATTACAATTATTCTCCCTCCCTTAGAGCCATGGCAGGAGGGCCAGATATATGGACCAAAGGAGCATCATCGCTGGATGGCCTGGTGCCATCTGTCAAATGTGACAGATACCATGTGGCAGCGCAAAGCAATAGCAGGAGCAGACAGGTGAGACTCTATGTTCTCTCTCTCTCTTTGTATTGCATAAGCTCTAAGGTCAACAGAAGATTCACGGGAAGAGAGAAACAGATATTCTAGCTGACATGATACATGTGATATTAGAGCAATTTACTGGGAAAAAAAACCATACCTATGGCTATGGCTATATTTGCTTACTTGGGTTTGTGGAGAAGTTTATACTAATTATATTCATTAAACACTCTCTCAGAACTTATATTACAGAAAGGAAACCTTAGGCTGGGAGAAACTCAGTAGTTTGGGATAAAGTTGTTGATCAACTGTTACACAGCCGTTTAGCCCCGTGGCCTCATGCCACAAATAAGAATCTAGTTCTGATGTCTCTTCCAGTGCTCTATTCATTACAAAAGACGTTTCCTAACATTTGACAATCTTGATACTTCCCTTTGATGATTCCTGACTTCCTTCATCTCTTATCTATCCACTTATCCAATCAACAAATATTTGCTGAGGAACTATTATGTTTCAAACACTCCCCAGGAATACAGAAGGGAAAAATAAAAATTCCCTGTCCCTGTAGAGCTTTGTTTTTAAATGAGCTTTTTTTTAAAAAAAAAAAAAAAATGTTTTTCACATGCAGATTCAGGTTAAGAGAAATTTTAAAACGAGTTCAGAAGGTTTAAGCCATGTTAAAAGCTGTGGCAAGTAGAACATCTCAAAACCTCAACAATTTGGGCACGGCCAATGAAGTCTACCTCCTGAATATTGTTTGATCAAGTACTCCACTCCCACATAGGACATTATCTATGGAATCACATTCTGATTTGTAGTGGATAAGAAATTATTTGTAGACTAACATGGAGTCAGGTTAGTGTTAGCTCGAAGCAAAACTGTAATGTGGGCAAAGACTGCTTTTCATATTTATCCTTTGTCTTCTGTGTTCTCTGATTTTTTCCCCAAATAGTGGGAGCATCTCTTCACTCTGGGGATGCAGCTTCGCTCCTCAATCTTCTCCTCTCTTCTACGTCTCAAGCATACATCCTCTTCAGAGGGAGATATAAATATATGATGAGAGTTTTAAGTGCTCTAACCCAAGTGATTTACCAGAAACCAGAGCATTAAGATGAATAAATCCCTAGCAGAATTTAAACCCGACTACTTCTAAATTTGGAATGTCAAGCATGGTTTGGCAGGAGGTAGAGCATAGGGAAGCACTGGAATGGTATTTGATCTTTCTAGGCATCTCTGAGTGCTTAAGTTTGGGAGAGAATCATTGATGCCATTTTGGATATTATTATAGTGCTTCTGATGACATTGATACTAAGTTATGAAATATAAATTGTGATTAATAAATTGAAAATATTTTAAGGTATAAATTATTATCATTTTGGCTATTGCCTATTACCAAACTATTAGTTGATACTTGTAAATAGATTTAGAAATTGTCAACAATACAGTCATGTAATTTTTTAAGTAGTCATGTAATTTTTTTATTAGTCATGTAATTTTTTTATTAGTCATGTAATTTTACATAGCTTAAGTGCATAATTCATAAACACTACATTTTTCTAAAAACCTGAACATGGACATATAAAAATTGACCTCAGCCCTAGATCTAAATTCAGATCCTCACAAATTCCAATTTAAGAAAACCTACAGAGACAGTTAGAAAAATAAAAACTCACAAACCAACACTGATATAGAAGAAAGACAATATATGCCAGAATCCCACCAGTGGAAGGCAGATGAGTTTGATTTGGAAAAACATCTTACCCAAGCTTTTCAATGCATCCTGCCTACAAAAAAATTAAGTAAATATGCTATATTTCATATTATCTCAGAAAGAGACCCGCAGCCTATGCCAAATCAATTCTCACAAGGTGCTACTTTTGAGAGAAGCCTGAAGACTGTTCCTGTCCATACTATTTAAGCCTAGCTATTCACATTCATGCGGGTTTAGTAAATTACAAAAGCCAAAAAGGCAGTAAGTTGCAAATAAGCTTGCTTTGCAGCTTAAGAGGTGTATGGTTCCTACAAGTAAAGTGCATTAGGTCAAACAGAGATAAAATGGAGCCTGGAGCACTGCCAGCTTAGTAGTGTAGCATTTTATATACTCCACTGGTTATTAAACAGTATGTTCATGCCTATCAAAAGTAGAGAATTATATAGGTTCTGTGCAAGTCAACTTGAATCTGGCTAAGAAAAATCACAGGAGAAAATTGATCATCTCCCAACTTCAAGTAGTCCAGACTCATATTCATGAGTGAATATTAAGTCTGAAGATATCTCACCTAATTTGAATAAGATCACAGTAAAAATAAAATAGCTTTAGAAAATGGTGTTTATAAACAGTGGAGTAAGAAAACCTAAAAAGAAATCTCTAAAAATAGATCTACTTTGGAAACCGAAAAAATATTTCAGGAAACAAATTGGAACATTCAATAAAATTTAAAGATAAGGTTATTATAATGCTTTTAAACCATTAAGAGAAAAAAATCTAAAATAAGAAGTCAATAGAATAGACTATAAACAGATATAAATAAGAAATACCTCTAAGAAACAAATATGCAAGTACTCGAGGTAATAAAATACAAAACTGACAAAGCAGAAAATTTAATTAGTCATTCAGTGTGCAGACTTGCAAATTACCCTACAGCTTAGGAGCTTCAAATGCATCATTTTTACTTATGGCTTTATTTTTATATTTATTATCTTTTATACTTATGTTTTTATTTTACTTATGGGTTAATTTTAATTTAATTTAATTTTATTATTACATATAATAAAATTCAAGAGAGATTTGGACAACAGATAATAAAATAAAAATGTAAGTTTAAGAGAAGCATTTAAAGGAGTAAAAAGTGTTGGTCAAAATCAATAACATAACTTGAGAAAATATTCTGGACTAAAAAATACTCATGTTAGCAAATGTGTAGGTTTCCCCATTTTCTATGCTAGATAACTAAAAGAAGAAGAAATATTTGAAATATGAAGATTATGAAAATCTCCTCGAGCCCTGTGAATATATCACAATGGCATGTGACTTTCCCTTCACGGTACTCATCAAGGGTAATGAAGACATCTGAGTAGATACTTTTGTAGTATAAGAGGACAGAAAGTTTCTCTTTCACATATGAAGAAAATATATTCTTAGATATGTAACAACATTGAAAATATACTGCCTTTCATATGCTTGAAATTGAAGACCTAAAAATCCAGAAATAAGGTTAAATTTAAAAATTGAAGGACATGCAATAAGTAAAGAAACACATTAAACATAGACTCATTTTAAATGATTATTTCACATATAGCTTTAAAATTAAATGTTACAATGTCAAAATCATTCTGAAAGCAATTAGTGTAATATGTACATTTTAATACATGATAATCTTATTCTAATATTGTGTACATGAACAAAGATAAGTGCATGACTCTAAGCTTAGATGAAAGCACAATTATGTTTGATTATGTATTTTAAATGAAGAGAAATAAAAAGTTATGAATTCAGTTTATGTTCAACTGAATGGAGAATTCTAGTTAATGCTTTTTTGAGAAACAAGATAACCTGCAAGTGACATAAAATTTATTACTCTTAGACTAACAGATTTTTTAAAAGATACAGAGAAAATAATGCATTTAATGACTGTAGAAGTAGCAAACAAAAATAAAAATATATAAGATGACAAAGCAAAATAAATATGTCAATAATAATAAACATATATAAACCATATTTCTTTATGAAGGTAAAATAGATTCTTAAATTCATTGACTAAGATGATATTGCATTGTGTTTATAAGAGATTCACCAATATCTAGTGAAATAACAAAGATTAAAAGTGAAAAGATTGAAAGACTTATACAAATATAAAGTAAAAGGAGGTCATAAAGAATAATTTTTAAAATGTATTGAATCAAAGATTATTTCATATTGATTAAACTTCACAGTGAAGACAAAACTGTTACATATATTACTAAACTGAGCAAGAAATTTTTAGTTATATGAAGATAATATAAAATTATTAAAGGTCGTGAAACAAGATTTTATTAGACAGTTCTACCACATTCCCGATAAAAAAAAGACTCACTAAAGTATAAAATACAAAATCTCTCAAAATAAATTTATGTATTTTATAAAAATAACTTAAATTCTTAATATTTATGTATTTACTTATGAGACAATGTCTTACTCTGTCACCACGCTGGAGTGCAGTGGCACAATCACAGCTCAATCAGTCTCAACCTCCCATGCCCAAGTGATCCTCCCACCTCAGCCTCCTGAGTAGTTGGGACCACAGGCATGCACCACCACACCTGGCTAATTATTTTCTATTTTTTTAGAGACGGAGTCTCCCTATGTTGTCCAAACTTGTCTTGAACTCCTGGGCTCAAGAAATTATCCCATCTCGGTCTCCCAAAGTGCTGGCATGAGCCACCATGCCTGGCCAAATCCTTAATTTTCAAAACTTAAAATACTCCATCATTCCTCAATAAGCAGATGAATATAAAAACATTTTTCAGAAAAGATGACTAATAGAACAAGATTTACTCTACCAAATACTAAAATATACGATATACTACAAGCAATTACAATGAAAATAGAATGAAGATAAAACACCTGAATGTTAGACTATCTTTTTCCTAATTCTGTGAAGAATGGCATTGGTAGTTTGATAGGAATAGTGTCAAATCTGTAAATTACTTTGGACAATATGATTATTTTAACAATATTGATTCTTCCTATCCACGAGCATGGAATGTTTTCCCATTTATTTGACTCATCTCCGATTTATTTCAGGAGTGTTTTGTAGTTGTCCTTGTAGAGACCTTCCACCTATTTGGTTAGCTATATTCCTAGGCATTTCATTTTGTTTGTGGCTCTTGTAAATGGGATTGTGTTCTTGATTTGACTCTCCACCTGGATGTTATTGGTGTATAGAAATGCTACTCATTTTTGCACACAGATTTTGTATTCTGAAATCCTGCTAAAATTGTTTGTCAGCTCTAGTAGCCTTTTGGTGGAATCTTTAGGATTTCCTAAGTATAGAATAATCGTCAGTAAAGAGAGATAGTTTGACTTCTTCTTTTCCTATTTCAATGCCTATTATTTGATTGCTCTGGCTAGGATGTCTCATACTATGTTGAATAGGGGTGGTAAGAGTGAGCATCCTTGCTTTGTTCCAGTTCTCAAAGGGAATACTTTTGGCCTTTGCCTGTTTAATGTGATGTTGGTTACGAGTTTGTCATAGATGGCTCTTATTGTTTTGAGGTATATTCCTTTGATTCCTACTCTGTTGAGAATTTGTATCATGAAGGGATGTTGGAATTTATCAAAAGCTGTTTCTGCATCTATTGAGGTGATCACATGATTTTTGCCTTTATTTCTGTTTTTGTGGTGAATTACACTTATTAATTTGCATATGTCGAACGAAACTTGCATCCCAGGAATAAAATCTACTTGATTGTGGGGTGAATTAAGTTTTTGATGGGCTACTGGATTTGGTTTGCTAGTATTTTGTTGAGAATTTTTGCCTCTATGTTCATCATGGAAGTTGACCTGAAGGTTTCTTACTTGTCATGTCTCCACCAGATTTTGGTGTAAAACTGATGCTGGTTTTATAGGAGAAGAAGTAGCTCTTCTTCGATTTTTTGGAATACCTTCAGTAGGACTGATACCAACTCTTCTTTGTATGTCTGATAGAATTTGGCTGTGAATCAATCTGATCTGGCCTACATAGCCGAAGCAATCCTAAGCAAAATGAACAAAGCTAGAGGCATCATATTACCTGGCTTCAAACTATATTATAAGGCAAAAGCAATCAAAACAGCATGGTACTGATACAAATACAGACACATAGACCAATGGACCAGAATGGAAAGCTCAGAAGTAAAGTCTCACATCTACAACCATCTGATCTTTGACAAGGCCAACAGAAACAAACAATGGCAAAAGGACTCTCTATTCAATAAATAGCGCTGGGATAATGCACTAGCCATATGCAGAATGAAGCACGACCCTTACCTTCCATGATATACAAAAATTAACTCAAGATGGATTGAAAATTTAAACATAAGACCTCAAACTATAAAAATACTAGAAGAAAACCAAGAAAACCACTCCTTGACATTGGCCTTGGCAAAGGATTTTGACTAAGCCTGTAATAACAACTGCAACAAAAACAGAAATAGACAAATAGGACCTACTTTAGTTTAAATTAAAGAGCTTGTGCACATCAAAAGAAACCATCAACGGAGTAAACAGATAAGATATAGAATGGGAGAAAATATTCACAACCTATTCATCCAACAAAAAAAGTCTAATAACAACAATCTATAAAGAACTTAAACAAATCAACACGCAAAAAACAAGTAACCCCATTAAAACTTGGGCAAAGAACATAAAGAAAAAAAGAAGACATAAAAGTGGCCAGTAAACATACAAAAAATGCTTGTCACTAATCATCAGAGAAATGTAAACCAAAACCATAATGAGATAACATCTCATACCAGTCAAATGACTATTACTAAAAAGTCAAACAAAACAAAACAAAACAAAAAAAAACATAAGCTGGCAAGACTACAGAGAAAAGGGAACACTTATGTACTGTTGGTGGGGATGTACATTAGTTCAGCCACTGTGGAAAGCAGTTGGGGATTTCTCACAGAGCTTAAAACAGAGCTACCATTCAACCCAGCAATTGCAGTACTGTGTATATACCCAGAGGAAAATCGGTCTTTATACTGAAAAGACACCTGCAGTTGTGCATTCGTTGCCATGCTATTCACAATAGCAAAGACATGGACTCAATCTAGGTGCTTAACAAGGGTGGATTGGATGAAGAAAATGTGGTACATATACTGCATGGAACACTATGCAGCCATGAAAAAGAATGAAATCATGTCATTTGCAGGAGAAACATGGATGGAGCTGGAGGCCATTATCCTAAGTGAATTAACATAGGAACAGAAAACCAATATCACATGTTCTCACTTATAAGTGAGAGTTAAACTTTGTGCACACATGGACAAAAACATGGGAAAAATAGGCACTGCAAACTACTAAAGTGGGGAGGAAGGGTGGCATGGGTTGAAAAACTACCCGTTGGGTACTGTTCTCACTACCTGGGTACAATATTCCTATGTAACTATCCTGTATGTGTACCCTTGTATCTATAATAAAAGTTGAAAAAAGTAATAAAACAGAATATGCAGATCAGTGGAAATGAATCGAAATCCCATCAAAAATTCCATAGATATATATGTCATCATATATATGAAATACAGTAACATTTTAAGTCAGCAGATAATAAATGAGTTATTTGACAAATTTCTCTAAAATAATTAGTTAGACGTTTGGAAAAACAAACATATTTGGATTCATAACTTACCACAAACAAAAATAAATCCCAGATTACTTGTTGGTAAATAATAAAGTCAAAAAGCATATTAGAATAAAATGGATCTAATTATAGCAAAAGAAATATCTTATGAAGCATAAGAGCAAGGAAATAAACAGAATCAAAGGAAACATTGCTAGGGAATGAAAGTATTGTATATATTGTTATATCAAATATAAATATATGTTTATTTTAAAATCATAAATTTTAAAAGTCAAATTGAAAAATGGAACACAATGTCTATCATGTATGACAACCAAGAGTGAATACTGGTAATATTGAAAAAGTTCTCAAAATTAATATAAAAAGGGAAAACAACTGCCCGTAAATGAGTAACGAATATGAAGAAATTACTCATAAGCAGCTAACACAAATAATAAAAATGTTCAAATTCACCAGCAAGGTGAATAAATGTTATAAGACAAACATTTATTTTGTCTATTCAATTAATAATTTTTTTAAATTAAAAGCCCTCAGGATTAGAGAGTATAAATTATATTAAACTACTGATATAAATTGACATAACCATTTGTAGGACTGCTATAAAATATATATCAAGATACATAAAACTATTCATAACCACTGACTAACATTCCACTTCTAAGGATATATCCCAATTAAACAATGAGGAATTTTCCTAAAATATGTATACAAGGAAGTTAGACTAGGAGTAATGTATTGATTAAATAAATCATCATATACTCATGAATTTAATGCAGCCATTAAAAATATTTATTAGTAGATGATGGACTATTATACAAAAAATAATAATATAGGTCATCCTTATGTAATGTTAAATTACATGTATCATAGATGCTTTATTTTTATTATGTAGTTATGTTAATATTAGCTGATTCAGCAAATATTTATTGAGCACCTACAATGAAGTAGACAGTAGATTTAGGCACTGAAGATATAACAATAAGCAAAACTCAACAAGACAAACATTCCTGGCCTCATGGAGGAGTTTTATGTTCAATTTGATACAATGCCTAATACTAGAAGGGAATATAGGCAAATATTAAGTCATTTCTGGATGGTGAGATTATGGATAGTTTTCAAACATATTTTTACATTTTAGTTCTCTCTCATAACCATATATTACTTTCATACTAAAAAAATAAAAATTATTTCTAATCAGATTTCTTATTAAAGATATATTTCAATAGAGTATTTAATGTTAATATACTATTAAATTGTTTTTACGATGTTGAAAATGTACCTTGTGTTCATAATATGAAATTAAAATCAGAAGCATCATTTTAATTGTGGTTATCTAATTAAGATTCTACAAAGGGGCATTTCTGTAGTACATTATTATACTACAAATATCTTCCTTATGTGTGCCAGTGAAATTTACCAGCATGCCAGGTATTTTGGAGGCACTTCTGATACCCTAATTCCAATTATCTATTTAAAATAATATTATTTTGTTTGTAATGCATCTCTTTCCTCTTGCATTGAGGTTCTGTCTGACACTAGCAGAAACAAATTGCAAAACAACACAACAAAGGTTTTCCTCACAGCTGCTTCAACCGGATGGTAGATTTGAGCTTCTGGAAACGTATTAGAAAAGCCTATTCCCATTTAAAATCTATCTCAAGTTTAGACATCTCTAAGTCCCTTGCAAGACATAGAAGACTAAAGTACTTTTCCATACAGTGATTTCCATCTCCTTACTATCAACTGTTCTGACCTCATAGATTGTCTCTGGCTCCCTTATCATCATATATATATTATATAACACCATAACAAACTAGAGATTTACTAGGTAATTCTGTTTTTACTTTTTGGTCTCCTTATATTTTATGATGCCTTTTCAGATAATCATTATAATTTATGATAACTCTTTCCTCAATGAGATGAGCTTTTCAAAGAAGGTATGAAGACATTATTGAAAGCAGCTGCTGCAAACAGTCCTCGTAACAACCATAAAGGAATGAGAAACAAGTGTCCTCTCTTCTGGACACTAATCTCTAGATTTTCGTCCATATGGACAACCAGAAAATGGAATAATAAAATCACTTGCTTATAAGATGATATTTATTACCATAATGTAGCAGTGGCTATTACAAGCTTTTTAAATTTTTTAAATGTAAAATATATATGGTTTGTGTCCCTGAGTTGGCAATTTACTATACCTAAACCGTGAGCTGAAGCATTGCTGTCTCTGTGTTGGACATCTAGATAGCAAACCCAGAACCTGATTTCCTCCCAATTAGGGAAGAATTTGAGTTAGGTTACTGCCTAAATCATCACCCTAAAGACCAGCTCCAATCATGTAATTTTATTCCACAAAAATTTTAATGGCTCTCTACTGTCTACAGAATGAGGCACAAACTCTTTGGTCCAGCATTTAAGAAGCTACACAATATGGTCAAGCCGTTTTCTAGTTTTACATTCTTTTGGCTCATATACCCCAGGGTTTCGTAAAATATTCATGGTTCACATTTTGAGAATCACTCTGTCAAAATAAAACTTAGTAGACAACTTGATTATCATTTAAATTCTCTGTTTCACCTCCAAACTTTGCTTAGTTCACATTATTCTACTTTCTTTCTTCAAGACTCAGCCTTAATTCTGATTATTTATTGAAGTCTTTTCTTGCCAAAGCTGAGAAGGATTATTTTTAACCTTTGATTCCACATGGATAATACACTGGGAAGGTAACTGGATTTGGAAACTGGAAACTATTGGCATAATTTGGGCAAGCCTCCTAACTTTCCAGAAACTTCCATTTTCTCATCTGTAAAATGGGCCATCCATTCATTCAGCAAGGTTTTATTGACTATTTCTATATATTAAGCACTTTTTAAAGAACCAAAGTTCCATAAATGACTTTTTTCAACCTCCACCATACTATGTGCTGTCAGGGAGCACCAGAGAGTCTGAAGCTCCCTGGCTTTGAACAATTGAAGCAGCATTTCTCAAAGTGTGGAACTGGGAACAGCAGTAGTAACATCACCTGGGAATTTGTCAGAAATGAAAAGTCTCAGACCTCACACCATACTGACTGATTCAGACATTCTGGAGGTGAGAACTAGCAATCTAGGTATTAACAAACCACCTAGGTGATTCTGATGCAGGAAAAATTTGAGAAATACTATATTAGAGAAAAGCTAGAATGAAGTCTCACTCACTTAAAACACTATCAGGAGTTATTCCTCTAATTTACCTGTCTCTCTCTTCTCTAGTGGCCCAAATGTATTAATTATCATAACCCTGGAACTCTCAGTCCTGTGTGGTTCTCTCCATCTCATTTGAGCCTTAGCTTTATCCTGCCCTTTAAATATTTTCAATGTACCCTAATTCATTGAGCTCACTGCTTTTTGTCTGGGTGTCAGCTGCTTCCTGTGTTATACTTTATACAGAACTAGGGTATTAAATTAATCATATTAATTTTTGGTTTATTATCATCATTGTTCTGCAAAAGTTTCTTCTTTTGCTTCATTTAATTTCATTTATGTTAGTTCCACTTCCATTTTCTCCTCTCCTCCTAGGCAATTTCTGTAATGAATTTCCTGTTTATCTTTGACTCTATAGACAATCACATGTTGTGTAACAACTGGAATGCATCCTAAGAAATGTGTCATTAGGTGATTTTCTCATTGTGTGAATATCATAGCTTGTACTTACACAAACCAAGAAAGTACAGCTTACCACACACCTAGGCTAAATGGTACAGCCTATTGCTTCTAGGCTATACACCTGTACAGCATATTACTGTACTGAATACTATAAACAATTGTAACTATTTGTATATCTAAACACATCTAAACATAGAAAAGGTACAGCAAAAATGCGCTATAAAACAGCGGTCCACAACCCCTGGACCATGGACCAGTACCAGACTGTGACTTGTTAGGAGGGACCTGGCTACACAGCAGGTGGTGAGTGGCAGGCAAGGAGGGAAGCTGAGCTCTGCCACCTGTCACGTTAGCAGTGACATTAACTTTTTCATGGGAGCAGGAACTCTATTGTGAACTGCGCATGCAAGGGATATAGGTTGCATGCTCCTTATGAGAATCTAAGGACTGATGATCTGTCACTGTCTCCCATAACCCCCAGATGGGACTGTCTAGTTGCAGGAAAATAAGCTCAAGGGTCCCACTGATTCCACCTTATGGTGAGTATGTAATAATAATGGAAATAAAGTGTACAATAAATGTAATGAGCTTGAATCATCCTGAAGCCATGCTCCCCGTGGGCCCCCCACCCAATCCGTGGAAAAATGGTTGTATTCATCTGTTTTCACGCTGCTGAGAAAGACATACTTAAGATTGGGTAATTTATTAAAAAAAAAAAAAAAGAGGTTTAATGGACTCACAGTTAGTTCCATGTGACTGGAAGACCTCACAATCATGACAGAAGGGGAAAGGCATATCTTACAAGGCACGTCTGATTCTCACGTGAGAATGAAAACCAAGCAAAAGGGGAAACTTCTTTTAAAACCATCAGCTCTCATGAGACTTATTCACTACTGTGAGAACAGTATGGGGGAAACCATTCCCATGATTCAATTATCTCCCATTGGATCCCTCCCACAACACATGGAAATTATGGAGGCTACAATTGAAGATGATATTTGGGTGGGGATGCAGCCAAAGCATATCAATGGTCTTCCACAAAATGGTTCCTTGGGACCAAAAAGATATAAAAGATAAATAATGGTATACCTTTATAGGGCACTTGCCATGAATGGAGCTTGCAGGACTGGAAGCTGCTCTGGGTGAGTCAGTGAGTGAGTGGTGAGTGAATATGAAGGCCTAGGACACACCTACTGTAGACTTTATAAACACTGTACACTTAGGCTAAATTTATAAAATATATTTATAAAATATATTTTTATTTTCTTAATAATAAAACTTCACTTACTGTAACTTTGTTACTTTATAACCTTTTTAGTTTTTTTAAACTTTTTGATTCTTTTGTAGGAACACTTAGTTTAAAACATAAACACATGGTACAACCATACATAGTTTCTTTATATTCATATTCTATAAGCTTTCTTCTATTTTTAATTTTTGTTTTTACTTTTTACACTTTTTCGTTAAAAACAAAGACACAATCACACGCATTAGCCTAAGAGGCCTACACAGGGTCAGGATCATCAACATCACCGTCTTCCACCTCCACATCTAGTCTCACTGGATGATCTTCAGGAGCAATAACACGCATGGAGCTGTCATCTCCCGTGATAACAATGCCTGCTTCTGGAACCCACTGCCTGAAGAACCTGCTTGAGGCTGTTTTACAGTTAACTTTTTCTTTGTAAGTAGAAGGAGTACACTCCAAAACAGTGATCAAAAGTATAGTATAGTAAATATACAAACTAGTAATGAAGCATTTTATTACCATTATCAAGTATTATGTACTATACAAAATTATATGTGCTATTTTATATGACTGGTACCACAAACATGTGAGTAATGTGTGGTGCTACAATGTTATGATGGCTATGACATCACTAGGCAATAGGATTTTTTCAATTCCACTATAGTCTCAAGGGACCACTATGATATATGTGGTCCATAGTTGACTGAGAAGTTGTTATGTGGTGCATCACTGTATTTTAGTTTATATGCCTAGAATCGTATTTTATACAGTGTTCCATTTATTATTGTTCTCACTCAGCTTATGTGTATGTGTTTGTCTATGTTGGTCTGTTCTTGTTAATTGCTTCTACTGATTGATGACATTTGATTGTGTACATCCACTACATTTTAGCTGTATCTTCTACCAATGGTGAACTACTAAGGTGCCTCCAATTCTCTGCTAATGAAAACAAATCTTTGGTGAATAGATTTGTACAAGTCTTTATATAGACCTAGAGGGAGGATTGCTAGGTCAGGAGTTTACCCATTCTTAGTTTGACTAAGGACTGCTAGATTGCCCTCTGTGATGACTGCACCATCTACATTCTTCCTAAGAAATTATGAGTGTTGCTGTTTTCCCACATCTTCGCCAAAATGTGGAATTATGAAACTTATTAGGCTTGGAATTAATGATGGTTGGTGGTTGTAAATTGCTACTTTGATTTACTTTACCTTTCTCTGATTACTAATGGTATTTAATAGCTCATGTGTGTTAGCTACTTATCTTTTCATAAATCAACTGTTCATCAACTTGTCAATTTTGACATTAGATTTTCTTTTTTCCTATTGAATTTTAAGACTTCCTTATATATCCTAGATACCACTAACTTTTCCATTTTATAAACTAAAAATATCTCTCCTAATATTTGACTTGCCTGTAAGATTTGTCTATACTGCTTTTCAATACATAAAAGATTTTAATCATAGTATAAGAAACTCTCAATTTCTAAACTTTTTTCCTTTTATGTTTCTCATTTACTTTTAATTTTATCTGGAATTCATTATTTTTAAATGTGATATGGGATAGGGATGTGTATGTCGTGAGCTTGTTTCTCAACATCACCTGCTAACCATTCTTTCTCTACTGATTTTTGGTGCCAATTGTATGTGCCTCTCATTATAGCATACTCTATACATAGCTCTATATAGCCTATAGCATACTCTAATATCTGCAGAGACAGGTATCCCCTCTTTGATCCCACTGCTAACATTTGAAATGGTTAGGATATTTGTCCCTGCCCAAATCTCATGTTGAATTGTAATCCCCAATGCTGGAGGCGGGGCCTGGTGGGAGGTGTCTGGGTCATGGGGGTGGATCCCTCATGGCTTGAGTGCTATCTTCACCATAGTAAGTTCTTGTGAGATCTGGTTGCTTAAAAATATGTGGTACCTCCTCCCCACCCCACTCTCTCTCTCTTGCTCCTGCTTTCACCATGTGATGTATCTACCTCCCCTTTGCCTTCTACCATGATTGGAAGCTTCCTGAGGCCTCCCCAGAAGGAGATGCCACTATGCTTCCAGAACAACCTGTAGAACCATGAGCCAATTAAACTTTTCTTATAAATTGCCCAGCCTCAGGTATTTCTTTATAGCAATGCAAGAATGGCATAATACAATTTTGATAAGCTTATATGGTCCTTAATATTTCTGTATGAGTGAAAAACACATTGATCACATTCCTATAAAATACCAGCTGGGCTTTTGATTGGCATTATATTCAATTTATTAATCAATCTGTAGAAAATTGAGGTTTTCATAATATTAAAGAATAGAATATCTTATTTTGTTCAGTCTTCCTTAATAGAGTTTTAAATCCCAAACGTAGAGATCTAATTTATTCTTTCTGAAGTTAAATTCCTAAGATTGTACTTTTTTGCTATTTTGAATATTATTTTCAGTTTATCACAAATTTGGATGATCCTTGCTGGTGTAGAAATATATTTATATAATAATAGTTGGTCTCCAAATTTTATTTTTCTTATGTAGATAATCACATAATAAAAATGGAATGTTTAACCTCTTCTTTTCAAATTCTAATATTTCTTACTACATTTTTATGCCTTATACTATTGGCCACCCCTCTTGGATATTAAATACTAGGGGTAATGCTAGCATCCTATCTATTTCCTGTCTTAAAGGAAATATACTTAAAATTTTCCATTAACATTATTCACTCAAGGTTTTTGTTCATGAATTTTATCAAGGTAAAGATGCTATTTTCTATCCTTAGTTTGATATTTTCAAATCACAAATAGGTAATGTAACTTATTCAATGTCTTTTTAATAATTATTGAAATAAATATGTGGAGGTTATGCGGTATTATGTTGATACATTATGTGATATTGAAGCATCCTCATGCACTTGGGATAACCAAGAAATATATAAAGGCAACTTAGTAATGTGTTTCTTTTATAGTTGGTGTATTTTAAAAATTAAATTTCATAATTCTCTGCCAAATTCAAGTTTGCTGAGATATTCTCCTAGGTTTTCTTCCAGGATTTATATAGTCTTAGCACTTATAATTAGATTTAATGTATTTTAAAATTGATTTATAATTCACATACCACAAGATCTACCCTTTTAAAGTGTACAATTCCATGGATTTTAGTATATTCACAATGTTATGCACAATTGTCAATATGTCATTCCATAACATTTTTATCACCCCAAAAAGAAACCCAGCACCAATTAGCATTCACGCTCATTCTTATCTCCCCTAAGCCTCTGGCAGCCTCTAATCTACTTTCTGTCTACGGATTTCCCAATTCTGGACATTTAATATAAATGAATCACTAATTATTTGGCATTTTGTGGTTGGCTTCTTTGGTTTAGCATAATGTTTTCAAGTTTCATCAATGTTGTAGGGTGTATCTATATCATTCCTTTGTATGGCTAAATAATATTCTACCGTATGGATATATCACGTTATGGATTTATCCATTCATCAACTGATGAACCCTTGGTTTGTTTCCACTTTTTGGCTGTGGTGAATGATGTTGCTATGAACATTTATGTATAAGTTTTGCGTGAATATATGTTTTCAATTTTCTTGGGCATATACCTAGGAGTAGAATTGCTGTATTACAATTACCTCTGTGTTTAGTTTTTCTGAAGAACTGCCAAATTGTTTTACAAAGAATTTGCACCACTTTACACTACTATCAGTAATGTATGAGGCTCACAATTTTTGCCTTTAACACTCATTATTATCTGTTTTCATTATAGCCATTAAGTAAGTATGAAGTGATATCTTTCTGTGGTTTCAATTTGTATTTTTCTAAAGACTAATGATATTGAGCATCTTGTCATGTTCTTGTTGGCCATTTATATTTCTTCTTTGGAGAAATATTATTCAAGGTCTAAAATCAAGGAATAGTCTTCCAATTTTGTTATTCTTTTCAAAATTGTTTTGGCCATTCCAGGTATTTTTAATTTCCATATACATTTTAGAAACAGTTTATCAGTTCCTACAAATAAAATACCTCCTGGGATTTTGTTTGATATTATGCTGAATTATTAATAAATTTTGTAAGATTTGACATTTTAACAATCTTGAGTGTTCCATTTCATGAACATGGTATATCTCTGATTTATTTAGATATTATTTAATTTATCTTAGTAACATTTTGTAGTTTTTAACACACAGATCAGGTACATTTTTGCCAAACTTACCTCTCAGTATTTCAGATATTTTATGCTATTGTATATGGTATTTTTTATTTCAATTTATGCTTACTTGAATTCAGAGCTACAATCGACTTTAATATATTAATATTTTACTCTGCAACTATGCTAAATTCACTTGTTTGTTTTAGTAGCTTTTCTGTAGATTTTGTACAACCTTTTTTTTGGTAAGAAGTTTGTTCTTCTCTATGTAATATGCCTTTTTCCTCCCATCTCTGGCTGCTTACAAGTATCTTTTTATTATATTTTTAAGCAATTTGATTAAAATATGATGTGTGTGTGCATGTGTGCATGCCGAGTTTGTGTATTTTAATGTTTATTTTATTTATGTCTCATTGAGCTTCTTGGATCTGTTATTTATAACTGTCAGATTTAGAATTTTTAGTGTTATGTTTCAATTGTTTTTTTCTCTTTTCTTCTGAATCATTTCTTTCTGGGATCTCAATTGCAAGTGTATTAATTTTCTTGTGTTTGTTTGATTTTGTCCTGAAAGTCACTGGTTATATTTTTAGCCTCCTTTTCACTGTGTGCTTTATTTTGGATAGTTTCTATTGCTACATCTTCAAGTTCACTGACATCTTTTTCTGCTTTCTCTGCTCTGCTGTCAATCTCATTCTATTATACAGTTTTTAAATTACAGATCTTTCATCTTTATCCTTACATATTTATGCTTTCTTAAGCATATGGAACATACTAATGATAGTTGTCTCAGACACTTTATATACTACTCCATTATCAGGGTCGGTTTCTATTCGTGGATATTTTTTCCCCTGCCTGTCGATCATATATTTCTGCTTCTCTGCCTAACTAACAATTTTTATTGTAAAATTTACATTTGTAAGTACTATACATAGTTATTATTTTAAAGAGTGGTGGACAATATTCTGGCACATGAGTTATATATACATTGGGTGGCAGGAGCATCAATTATTCCAACCGTATCCCACCCTAGGTGTTATTTTGTCTACTGACTTACAATAGTTCATTCTTGAGTTTTGTGAAGTTCCTCCCCCTATACACTCAGGTCATTAAGCACAAACATAAAAGAGACATCTATCTGGATCTCCAGAGCTCTGTATTTGTACAGCTTTCTTTTCTCTGATCTGTTTCACTCATTCAAACCACATCAACTTCCCTGAACTTTGATCTCTGTCTTTCTAATTGACAGAGACTACAAAACTCTTGATTGGGTTTTCTCCCTCCTCTGCAGCCTGGAGACTACCTTCAGGAAGTGAGTTGAAACAATTGTTCACCTCATTTATTTCCTTTTTCCTCAGTAATCATAGTCTCTGACTGCTCTTCAATGTTTGCAAAGCATTGAATCAGATATTCTTCTGTTTCCTAATTTTTATGGGAGGGATGTTAAATCCCATACACTTTATACCATGTAGCTAGAAGTAGAAATCTCTTCTCTCTGTGTTTACGTTCCTTCCTATTCAACTCAGACTTCATGGACCATGGTACATCATTATAGTCACTTCTTGTAAAATCTCTCTTTATCTCCTATAATCATCTAGTACAGCCTCAGCTTCTGTCTCAGCTCCACCTACTCACCATATTTTTTATGTCTTCACCTAATTAGATGAATGTTTCTGAAGAATGTTATACAACTTGGTAAACTAATATTATATTAAATTTATAATTACAAATCTTAAGTGGCCATCTAACTCCACCCAGAAATTTTACTGCTGTCCTCAATTTTGTCCTCCTTATTCAATCAGATGACCATTTCATATATTCTCCTCTATCTTTAAAAACTCCTATGCCCACCAATATCCCTTCCAAATCAATTTTAGTTGATCTCCTTACCTTATAGTTTTCCTACACATTAATAAATTAGAAACAATCTGACAGACACCCCCTCAGTTTTTCATCACCAAATCTAAAATTCAAATCTACATTCTTCCTCATTTTTCACCCCTGTAACAAGTGATGATAGGTTCCTTACTTTTAAAAGGCTGGCCTTTTCAGAAAATCTCATCCCTTCTCACCTTTACAAAAACTTTGACTATGTTTTCACTCTTTCCAATATTATTAGTGTCTCCATCTTACTGGTTCATACATGTAAAAAGAAGACAAAGCTACCTCTACTTCCCATCTTTTAAAAATTTCCCTTGACCCCACAAATCTCCCTGCAGCTATTTCTCCATTTTTGTCTACTCTTCTGTACAGTAGAATGTCTTCAAAGTCTGCTCTATACAAGTTGGTTACACTTTATCCCTGTGATTTCCACTTTACCTTATTCAAGTCAGGCTCCCATCTCCACAATTCCACCAACTGTATTTTTCAAGTCATTATCTACTTCTTTACTCAAACTCAAATCCAGAGTTTTCCTTAATTTCTTCCTTTTTAAAAATTCTTCATATCCAGTTTTTCAGAAAGTGTTGTTGATTTTACATATGAAAACCACCTCAAATCCATACAATTTCAATCTGTCATCAGTACTGCCATCCCAGGCCCCAGAATTATTGCATGCCTTTCTTGCTGCGACAGATAAGCTCTGAACTGATGTCATTTCTTCTATCACTGTTTCCCCAAATCCATTCTTAACATAGTACTCATGGTGGTTTATACAACACAAAATTCTACAACTGTATCATGCAGTTTCCTTAGATCGACCCTCTTAACATGGCTTGTAGAGTCCTATATAAGCTGACCTAATGTCTTCTTTCTACTCCATCTTCTACCATGGTCTTCCGCAGTCACTATTCTTTAGATACTGGACTTTCTTCACTTGGAAGATCTCTTTTCTGCCTTAGCAACTGTATACAATTAATGATCCCTCTGCACATTTTCCTCTTCCCTAGAACTTCACATAGCTGCCTCCTTGCCAGGACTCTAATCTGTAGTTCCTCAGGATGGTCTCCCCTCCATCATCCATCTATGTGAATCTCCACCTCCATCGTTATTTTCTATCACAGTTGTCCATCTATTTCCTTCACAGAACCTATTTCTAGATGCACCTTCATTTTCATTTCCTGCTCCTTATCTCCTGCTCCCACTTGGTTGTATTTTCCTTGAGAGCAGGGACATTGTTTTAGCAGTGTCTAGCATACAACATGTACTCAGGAAATATCAGTTGAATACTGAATTGCAGACCTTGCTGCATAATGATGCCAGCTACAAGTATTTGACAAGATTGTTGTGAAAAAGCTTTGTAAGATCTAAAGAGAAGAGGAGATCAGAGTTATTGAGCATTTACTCTGTATTTAGAAAAATACTAAACAACTGTCCATAGATTATTATTTTTTATCCTTATAGCTATTTTTATGTATGACTATCCCATTTATAATATATATTATTGCCCCATTTTCAGATGAAAACAAGGCTCAGATGAGTTCACTGCCTTCTCTACTTTCAGATAGTAAGTAGCCAGGCTTGGATTTGACTCCAAAGTCTGCTCTTTTTTATCTATGTTAGTCATCAGAAACATTTTACAAATTAGTTATTATTTCCTCTGTGTTCTTATTGCATTCATATTTTTAATGTTCTAAATACTTGAGCAAATTATCCTGTCCCAAAATTATAAACTTTATTTAGTAGTGGCTTACACTTTCTTATCTTTTAATTCTGCAGTCCTATCACATTGTCTGGCACACAGAAAAAACTCCGTAACATTCTGTGATCTTAAGTGAATTGTAGGCTGTTAACCTTTTGGATAAAGTGCTTACCCTATTTTTTAGTCTGATGTTTGCCTGAGGGTAATGTTCTTGTTAAAAAACTGACCAAGTTCAAAGGATTGATGTATTTTACTGTTGTATTTATTATATTTCTCAGTCCTGGAGATTATCTAAGTGAAGTCACTTGAAAAATTCACTTCAAAGATAACTCCACACTTGAATATGCGTCACAGAAGACAAAGTAAAATGAGAATTTGGTCTCTCAGGGAATGAAGAAAGTCAAGAAGTTATTGGCCTTATGGTTGGCAGTTCCTGGTTAAAAAAAATGCATTATCTATTCCCAGATTTTTGAAAAGGAATAAATGGATTTTTTTCAGCCTTAAAGATTTGCTGCTGCTATGTCCAATGTAGAAGAGAATGAGAATATCTCCTAATACCAAAACATCCCAGTTTAAATTTGACCTGTGATTTAGAAACAGTTTCTAAATCCATAGTTTAACCCAACAATATTCTTGCGAGACATAGCTATATTTCATTAGAAAGACTAAAATCTGAAAGAGTTGATTTCCCTAAATCTACCTCTACCATACTAGATTTTAATTTTAAAATTTTGCAAAAAATATTTTTAATAACTTCAAACTATCAACAATTATTAAGAAGTATTGAAAGTGGACTCCTAGTTTCTAAACTCTTTCTTGCTCATACATTATACATTCTTTCTTTGTGTTTATCTCACTATATGATTTTGTCATCCGTTTCATACTTTATGTTGTATTACATCATTGCATAGAAGTATCAAGAGCATTAAATGCATAAAAACATGAGAAAATTAGGTGAGTCAAACTGAACAATTTAAACCTTTAAAGCCTGAGGCAAAATAAATTTATCTTACAGAAATATTAGCAATTAATTCCACAATTCAAGTGTTTTTTGTAGATATTTTCTCCTGAATGAATCTTACCTCAATATACATAACAATTACTTATGATCAACTTCAATATTATTGAAAAGGAAATAATATCAAATATAAACACACTAGTTTTTATGTAATTTACAATTTTTACTGTCCCACTAAGCAAACTGTTTAGTTTAGTTAAACTTTTGTTTTATTTTGTTTTTTGGTACCAAGACTTTCTCGATGAAGGAAGCAATGTGTCAATTCACTTTGTGATACAAGCTCTTAATCTGATTGATAACTCCAGATTGTTTTCCTGCTATTACAACTGTGCCTCTAGACATAATTCTACACAAAAGTCAAATCCAAACTTCTTTTGTTGATAATGCAATCCTTCCTAGTATTAGACAATTCAAATGTTGTTGTTTATCCACAATAAAGGTGAACAAAATTCATCCTTCATATTATCATCATGTTCAGACTACACATATACTAAAAGAATTGCCATGTTAGAAATACATATGTATTCATCAAGTTGCAAGAAAAAAAATACTTGGCTAGCTTATGTGTTCTATGAGTTGGTTTTCCACTTCGTTAGCTAATTCCTGTATGTGCTGAGACTACATCATGGGAGAGTGATATTTGAGCTACCTCATATGCTACAGATCTGCCCAACGATTCTAAGTAAATGCATTTAATGCAGACTTTCATTAATGTCTTGGCATTTATCTGTGATTTTTTTTTGGTTAATTTTAGTTACCTAAAGTCTTCCATTACAAGAAACTCAATATATTCTATGGAATAGTGACATCTGATTCTTCTGGCTTTTGAAATCAATAATCTTTCCTTTGAAGAATTCTTTTGGTTTTGGACTTATCTTTTTATGTCTTCTTAAAACGTAAATACTGCTTATATGATAATGGTTCCATTGTTTCAATAGTCAGTGTACCTTCGCAGTAGGTTTTAGCACTTCAGCGTCAATTATGGTAACAAAATTGAACTCAACATATGATTTGTACTTCCAAATGAAATAAATATGAACTCTTTGGGTCTTTATTTAAAATCATGTTCATAATTATGTGATTTATCACTAGTAATACAACTTTCAAAAATGTGTCTTTATTTTTTTTACAAGGAATTTCCAAGCCTGGCCAACACAGGGAGACCATATCTCTACAAAAAGATGAAAAAAAAATTTAAAAAATTAGCCAGGCATGGTGGTGCACATCTGTAGTCCCAGCTACTTGGGAGGCTGAGGCAGGAGGATCACTTGAGCCCAGAAGGTTGAACTATGATGGTGCCACTGCACTCCAGCCTAGGCAACAGAGTGAGACCATATCTCCAAAAAAAAAAAAAAAAAAAAAAAAGAAGGAAATTTCCAGTGAAGCTTGTTTTGCCATCTGCAAGTTAAAAATAAATAATATAAAATTATACTTTATTACTTTTGCAAATAACACTAGACTATAAATTGAAAAGCAATTTTCGCTAAAAATTTTTAAATGAATGCTAAAAGATACAAAAACAAATGAATACCTTTTAAAGACTTTTACACTTAATAGTTAATTGTAAAGCTGATCTTAATGTATTAATGTTTTAGTGTGGTACTGCTGTGCATGACTAACACACATCTTGTTCCACATGTGGCTTATCACATGAGTTCAACAAGATACAACATGGTCTATTTCCTGTACAATGAAACAAGCCCACCAATCAGGTGCTTTAATGTCAGGACAACGTCACATTTCTATAAAAGTTTCTGAGCATTAGAATTTCTGTACTTTTCACAGACTGGTAATGAATAGTTCCCAAATCAGTGCTGGGGAAGCTGGTTTCGTTCCCGTCTTTGGGCTGTGAGTTTGGGTACAATTGTATAGCATTTGGCGGTACTGTCTAGTATTGCTTCCTCATGTACACAGTATCATTAGCTTCAGACATGCCAAAATTGTTGTAGTCTCTAATATTTTTATATATGTTTTGCATCCTTGCATTTACATTTGCTGCTTTCTCCCCAGGAAGCATCTTCTATCCCAGTCGCCTACCTACCACCTGTTTCTCCTTCAGTCCTCGCTTCCAACATCATCTTATCCAAAATCACATCCATTAATCTGAATTATTTATCTCTCCTCTATGGTCTATAATGCGTCATAATCTTTACAGTATAGTTTAAGCAAGGACTCACTTGTTGCTCTCAGTCATGGCCTCAGGTGATTTTCTGAATGCTAAATGTGATCGATTGCTATGGCACAAGATCAATGTGATAAGCCAGAAAATGAAAAAGATAGGATGATGGTATGCAAAGGAAGAGAGTAGAATAGAAAAGCAAATATGCAAGTGCCTCACATATAGTTAGGGGAAGTATGGTTTTTTTTGAAACTTCTGTTTGAGTTAAACACAAATATTTGTTTGCTGCGTAAGATGTACTTCTTTCTGGGAGTTAATTGTCAAAAAAGCTTGAAAGCCACAGCACCGCATTGTCTATCTTGTCTTCTCAGTCCCCAGCAACACTGCTAGCATGTTGTAAACAATGAGATGCTTGTTGAATGACTAAGTGTAAAACCTTCCACGTTAATTAAGTTACAAAAGGTTTCTTTCATTTACTAAATTCTAGTAGTTTAAAAAGAAGTTATTATTAAATTATAATTACAATGTAGTGTTTTTGAAATCATTATAGTGCTTAAGATTAATGCTTGCAAGCTCATCTCTTGAAACTTTAAATTTTCTCTAACACATCTTTCCTATATTTAGGAAAGAGATGCCTTAGTTATCAATTTTTGGTTCAAACATCATGGAAATTGATAACTCAGAAAGATTAATATATTTTTTCCACTCAAAGGCTCTTGCCTAAAAATTAGCACAAGTCTTTTATTAAGAGTTATGCTTAGCATCAGTGATTTTGCACCTCCCTTCCCTGTTACACATACACAAAGTACAGTTCAGTGCTGTTCTTGCTAATATTTAATTGCTATTTCAGTGTAATTATCATAACCCTGTTAACTCCAGGCCTAGGTGGAAAGTTAATTTCAACACACTCTGAATTTCATCCTTAGACCTTTCTGTGGCATGTGGATGCTTCTGGATTCCTATGCTTACGGAACAGTGAAATGTGAGGGAAAGAGCCCACTATCATATGTGGAGCATGCGGGTCTCTAGGCTCTGCTCTTAATCTAACTGGCTTATTAACCTGATTATATGTGGTTAATCTCCTAGCATATTAATTTCTTCAAATGAAAGGTGCTCCCCAGTTCCAGCTCAAGCTCTAATGTTGTGGGAATCAGGCAAGAAAATTTCTGAGGTGCCTTCTATCTTGCATTTAAAAATCCTGCTTTTGTTTTAATCTCTAGTGGAAAACATCTTTCTCTAATTGGAGTTTCCAATAAGACATTGTTTGTTTGTTTGTTTGTTTTCCTAATGTATTTTTAAATTTTCTTTTTCCTACTCATGTGCAAAAACATAGTGATTGCTAGCATTGAATATCTTCGTATTTCTTCCTCAGTAATGTGTTTTTCTTTACCTGATAACCTTTCCATCTTTTTTTAAAAATAAAATTCTCTTCCAGTATTCGTTGTTCTATTAAGTATTTGGTTTATATCACTGGCTACCAGTGTGATCAAATCTTAGAAATTTTTCTGACTGAGGAATTTTCTAAAATATTGGTGGCTAAACCCCATTTAAAGCCAATTATTTGAGACTAGAGGTCAGACTTGGGCATGAGTATAAATTCCACAGATGATTCTAATTTTGCTTGAGGTTGAAAACTCGCTAATATACATTGGTCTCTTTAGAAACTCACAGGATTTCTTATCAACCGTTCTAAATACATATTGTTTTTCTAACAACTTTAGCTAAAAGTACACAGTGTGAGCTATAGGTTAAGAAAATGTTTAATGGGAAAACAGATTTAGAGTATCTCAGCCATAGTGTATTTTTATGAAAAGTACCCATGTTAATATGTGAATATGAGAGAAAAAGGTTATCCCAATTTTCCTGGGATAAACAGAAGTAAAATATTTCCTGAGTATTGGGTAAAATAACTAAAGGATTAGGTGGAACCAATCAAAGGTAAAAATAAATTGCCAAGCACCTCATTGCAGATAATAATCTTCTTTATTTCAGTGCACCATCCTCTTTTCAATTTGCTAGCTGGTTGTCCCTAGAAATTTTCAAACAGCTCTTGACGGTGGCGATTGTTAGCATTCCATCTCCTTTTCTGCTCTATCTCAATGTATGCATGTGCCATATTGTTTAAGTGAAAAACAGGACCTTCTTTGGTGGCATTTAGAGAAGAAATAATGCATTAATCTTGATCATAATCTATATCCAGGTGACACATTCAAGCAAACATGGAGAGCATGACTTCCCATGAAAGCATCAATGGCTGAGAACCTAGTGAGTAGGACGTGAGAGACACCCACATCCTAAATTAGCATTATTTCTTTAGGAATAGATTAGTCAAACTGTTTCTTACTTTTAATTAACCAGTAAAGGAACTTAAATATATACATTTTCAATGCTTTTACATGTTGTGAATGGCCTTTAGAATAAGAATGCCTGTTTTTGCTTTTTAAAATAACTTCTAAAACCTAATCTACATGTAAATTTGTCTTTCAGCTGAAGATCTTAAAGACCACTATTTAGCCAAAATGGCATTTTCATATGGGAAAATCTTGACATTCTTTCAGAAAGTTTGGTTTGGGTGTGATTAGTACTCTCAGAGAACAGTACTGTGGAAATTACAGCAGTGCTAAGTGAGCGTGACTATACATTCAGATCAATATGTGACGGTGATAGAAAATGCAGAGCATACCTAATCCAGCTAACTATGCCCCTGACAAATGCAGTGTGAGCACTGTGTCATTGGTGCCTTTCCTTTCTTTATTTGCATTATCCATCAGGACAGCCCATGAGGGAATGCCTGGAAACTGTGGAGCTCTCCATAATAAGCCACAACACTAATGAGGCATAACAAATTTAGCAAGTATCATGTATAATCTTGATCTCTCATTGACACTATTACCCATATAGATTACACATTGCCATTTGTTACCTGCTTAATGCAGATGAAACGAGAGGGTGTAGCTGAGTTATTCCTTTCAGAGTTAAACATTTTAAAATAAATTGACATCCTCCGAGACAAAAACTCAGTAATTCTGCCCTCTGTTTTTGCTGCTGTAGCCTATCAGCAGGGTTGCCCGGCTGTTTTTACAGAAGGTCAGCCAGATTTTGTCTTTCTCACAGTTTCAGTTTCCTCCAGGGACTGGGGGTCTAATATATTTCTGTAACACACCAACTGAACCCAAGATAAACAAGTGCCCAGAGAAACATGGTCCTAGTATATGCTTCTCTGCAGTTCAAAAATTTAGAAATCAGATGTCTGCAGGGATCCTTGTCTGTAGGAATTACTGAGCCTCAGCTGAGAGGAGATTTTGGTGAGGCCCTGTGTCAATGATGAGATGTCTGATATAAACTAATAATAATTTGTAAACAATCTATGCATAATACTATTTCATAGAAGTTTTTTAAAATGTAAATTCATTACTTTTCAGATGACCCCTTTTCAGATGACCCCCTTTTCAGAAAGAGCCAAACGTTAGTTCCATTTTACAGATAAATGCATTTTCTAGACAGAAAAGTCATTACAGGAAAAGAAGGGAAGTATGTTTATTCCGATTTAGCTTTGAGATTTCCTGCAAGTGGGGAGACAATCATGAATATGCATACATACAAAATACATACAGAAAAGTCAAGAGATAAGAAAGATGTACAAGGTCTCTTGTTTCTCTTATTCTAAGAAAATTTTTGGAATGATTTTTATGTTTATTTCTGCTAAGTTTTTCTCCACCAAGAATTCTGTGCTGGCTATAGTATTTCATGTAAATTCAGACTCAGGAATGACAAAATTGTAACTCGTATTTTCATTCCCTCCAAATCCTAAATTTTTAAAATAAAAAAGTAAATATTTTAGTTAATTTCAAGTTAAGTCTACTTGATCATATTAAATTAAACAAACTGAAAGGAGTTAGGCTAGGACAAGGTACCAAAAAAAATAGTATTCACATAAGTTATAATTAAACATGTATGGAGTTTCCCATAATGGGTAGTGGCCATATACCCAGAAAAAAGAAATGCCTATGACTCAGAGCTTTTGCTACGTTTTCACCTACCAAATACTGATGTGCTCCAGTGAAAATTCTCATTTAGGAGTTCTCGGTGTTTGGGGTGGAGTGGAGGAAGGGACGACAGGGCAGAGATTTACAAACATAATGTTGCCCACATCCCAGTTTTACTTGGTACTAGTCCCAATTTCATAGGTTAAAATTTTCATCTTCATTATGTTGCTGGGCCTGTACTTTCTAATATTTTTCCTTCTTTTCTCTATTGCTTCTTTCTGTGTTTGCTTATTTCTCGTTAATATTGACGGATGTTGTTTGCAGCGGTATTTGGGATTACAAGTCTTGTATCCTCCCAGCTTAATGGTGTAATGGAGAAAAGCAAGTCTGTAGAAAACTAGCATTCATAAATTTTCCTTAGCCTATGTTCAAGATTGTTAATAAATTAGTAGTATTGATCATTTTCCTGTGATTCTGTAAATTATTAAAGATTGAAACAGATAAGTTGTTTTGTCAAGTACTGCATTATGTAATATCTAAAATCAACTAACTGGAGAGTGACATGGAGGGCTGCCCTCAGGTTTCAGGGTGGAGTGGTTAGAATGGTTTGATTTTAAAGTCAAAATTGTTCTTGAATGATATCAATTCTAATTTAATTGCAAAAGCATGAAGAAAGAATGAAAACAAAAATTTTCTTTAGCATTTTGAAGTACATTGGTTGATAAAGTTACCTTTGTAGAAATGAAGATTCAATGGTGTGTAACTGCAGCTGCCTTTCAAGGAGCAGTATCACAGGTGCAAGACTTATTTTCCAGTCAATAAGATGGCAGATAATTGTTGGGGGCCTACTATGTGCAAGGATCTGGAATAATTACTCTAATTAATTCACACAGTAAGATGAACTGCATGAGCATCTAGTGACAGAGGCTGTCGTAGACAGTGACAGAGGCTGTAGGTAGAGATCTTAATAAGCTTGAAAAACAGATGTGAGTCTTAGCTAAAAACACAACTCATAGTCTGTTTTTCTTTTTCTCAGATTATAGCATTTTGTAATTACGGTGGTTTGTTAAACACTTGAGTGCCTGTTATGTGTGTGTTCCTAGGAAGAAAGCAGACTCAATTAATAGAGTAAACAAATATAAGTGGAAATTTGGAAAGCCTCAAACATTTAAATTAAGTCAAGCCTGACCTTTATTTAAGGCTTATCATCTACTTCCTAGTTGTTTTTATATGTCTATTAAGCAATGTTTCATTGAATATCTTATCACTTAGACATGTCGGATAGAATAATTTGCCTGCTAGCTATGAATGGACAAACCTGCAGATCTAATTGTTTGCTGTGGTATTAACAAAACATTACTGCATTCTGACTGAGAAATATGCTTACTCCATCAATTTGACTGTGAAATAAGCATTCACTCTCAGGACTTTAGATTTAACTTGGGTTTTTAAAAACTGAGCCAACAGAAATTCAGCTAAAGTTGTTTCGATAAACATGTTATTTAAAAATTTTATATTCCGAATGTTTATCAGAACCTTATTAAGTCTTCATTAGAATCAGTAACCTCCTGTTTTTTAAATGGATAAATATTACTTTTAATGAAACAAATGGGCATATGATTTAAAATGCAGCAGCCTACTATAATTAATATAATAATTGAACATATTAATTTTTTTGAAATAAAAGCACTATTTTTAAAAAAGAAACTACACTGCTCTTTGGAAAAAATGTCTTAACAATATATAGCTAATGTATTCTTTGAATTAGACAATAACAGAAGTAATAATACAAATGTTATTTAAAACAGGCAATTCTTAGGTTTCCCATTGAGTTCAATTGAAACCAATTTCACTTTAACTTTTTTGTGAACTATATAAGTAGAATATTCTGAAGAATTATCTGAAAAACTACTAGAGAATTTACTTAAAAATAGATTTGAATTAGGCTGAAATCCAGAATTAAAACACACACACACAACAGTTTGAACACATTGAAACCAGTTTCAGTTTACATTCTAAAAATGCATCATGATTTATTTCAGCTCAATTCCACAGGCAACCATTGAGTGCATACTACTGTATAGTAGTTTATAAATGGTTCATTTTAGAACTTTTAAAAATATTTTGCATTCCTTTGTCTTAATTAGGGAAAAGGCTGTATATTCACATCTGGGAATCCAAGAACAACACTGCTATTGTTATAAGTAATAGTTCAATATATTTAATGGATTTATAATTCCCAATTTACTTATTTTAAATAGGACTTGGTGCAACAAAATTCTAGTACACTTATAAAATGATGTCACTCTTTTGTGCTTTAGTGGAGAAAGCATTTGACTTGGCATCAGAAATGCTGGAATCTTGACTAGATTCTATAATTAATTCTGTGACTGCAGGATGCGCCCTATAGCTGGTAAAGAGCTTGTTAGGCCCTGTGGGGCTGGGAGAGCAGGGTACAAACCAGGGCTGTGTTCATGCGCGAGTGCCCTATACCGTGCTGTTCTCCACTGGCTTCTTGTATGCTGGACGATTCAAAGGTAATGAGGTATATACCTGGCTAGGATGAGGGGTCTCTAGCACATTTTCAGATGACTCTAAGTACAGGAGTACTAGAGTCCTACGAATACAAAGCTGGGCTTGGAGGGTAAATTTCAGGTTCCAGAGGTCTGATGCGATTTCCACACTGGCTGACCTATCATCCTCAATGTGGCCTACTGCTGAGGATTGTCTGGAAGGAACCCAAATGTTATACCTTCCCCAGTCACTGGATGCTATTGCTGATCTCTCTGTGTATCAAAACTGTGCTGACTTCTTTTTATATTCATTAAGGAGGGGAATCTTTTTGGATTCACCTCATTGTTTGTGTGTCTTTACCTAATTTCTTCATCAGTCTGAAGTTTTTGTTATTGATGTTTGCCAAGACAGTAGTTCTACAATGACCCTTGAATATGTCTTTTACTTTCACAGTCCTTACATTTGGCCTCTTCCCCTTTATAAATATAATTGGAACTTATGGTCTCTAGATTGCCTTTCAACTCTAATAGTCTATTGCCTTTCAACTCTAATATTCTATCCATATTTGTAGAGAAATAAGTTGTATTCTCTATATCCTAACCCAGAGTTCCTGCTATCTTTCTCGTGATGGAAAGTCCTAGGCTGCCATTGATTTCTAGAAATGTGTGGGTGTTTTACATTGTCCCTAAGTATCATGCTAGGATCTGGGAGCATGTTGGCCAGATAACAGACTCTAATATCTGGGCTGAACCTATGGGTTGACCTTTGCTTTCTCTCCCAGTTTATGTTACTAGATTCATATTCATTCTGGAAGGATTGACATCAGCCTCTAGATGCCCTTTCAAACTAGGAATGCCAATATTATAAAGTAGCAAATATGTGCATATTTAGCATAATAGGGTTTTGTGATCTGGTACACAAAAGACCCTTTTTGCTTTATTTGCCCTCTGTGTTTTTTCTCTGATCATGGAGAAAGAAAGTGTTCTGAGGAAGAGCAAGAACTGTGTCAGCAGGGATAAAGTTGAATCAGGAGGACACAGAATCAGCCTTGGCCTTGGAGAAAAAAAAAATAGAAAATCGCTAGTATTTTAAATGAAGAAATTTAGTACATGATCTTGGTTATGTAGATTTTGTAACATTTGAGGAACAAAATATGGAAGATGAAGTAATCTAGAAATTAGTAACCACTTTTAGATAGGGAAACACAAAGGAAGATGTGAGGTTACCAAAACCTGGGAGTGTGGAAAAGGGGCCCATGCTTCTGGCACAGGGACCCTGATGAGGGGCTACTGTGACAGGGCTGGGGAAATGGGAGAGAAGCATCAGGAACTGGAATGGTGGAAAAGACCAGGGATATAGCCCCTTTCAGGGATCACCAGAAGAAAGAAAAACAAGAGAGGTAAAAAATAAGAACAATCGCTCCTCCTTTCACAACTGCTGATTTTCCACGAGTGGCTTCTATTAGGAGACAGTGCACTGGCAAAGGAACCTGGAAATGCAGTTTTTGCATTTTCAGCTCCAACATTACAAAGTTGTGAAAATTAAATGAGTGTATGCATGTAGAACGCCTATCACAAAAGACCCAGTCCACAGATTGGAGGCATCTCCGATGCAGGAATCAGTATGATGAAATATGTATTTTCAATCAATTTCAGCTTCTTGTCCCTAGTCGGATTTGTAGAGTTGCTTAAGGATGACCTAGCAGAGCAAGGTCAGATTTCAGACAGTATCTTTGGGACTATCAGATATGCACCATATTGGTCCTCTCCACCTCCCTTACCTGCGGGCTTCAGGGCTTCAAAACTCTGTTTCTCATCTAAGAGGAGCGATGACTTCCGATTGAGCTGTTCCTTGTCAGAGTCATGTGTGAGATGGGAAACATCACATTAATGAATTTGCTCATTAGAACAATCCCTCCACCTTTCATCTTTCTTCCCTTTCCTAACCTAAATCTTTGTGTACCTGCACATGTATGTGAGTTCCTTCATTTCCAGCCACTACAGGACTCCTGAATGTCTCCACATGACATTTAGAATGTCTTTGTCCTCATCTCACACACATTCACTAGGCACAAGAGATTTCAAGGCATAATTATGCAATGGTTTCTTAATATTACATGAAGTCTATCCAGTACATATGTATATTTAAGCAACTTAAAATTAACACCAACCATTAATACAGAGCAAATAAATACAAGCAGTCAAGCACATCTGGAGGATGAGTGTTCCCTTGCATCATTTCATTCCTTTTCAGGGACAAGTTCAATGTAGTTATAAATTCCCTCAGAAAACTGAATCCCTTTATTATATTTTAACCAGTGGCAAAGATCAGAATTCCTAATAGAAAGAAGTTAAAGTAAACAAAACTAGTTCTAGAAAATATTGTGGCCAACATGATGAAACCCCGTCTCTACTCATAATACAAAAATTAGCCGGGCGTGGTGGTGCGCATCTGTAATCCCAGCTACTCTGGAGGCTAAGGGAGGAAAATCGCTTGAACCCAGGAGGCAGAGGTTGCAGTGAGCCAAGATTGCGCCACTGCACTCCAGCCTGGTTAACAGAGTGAGACTACCTCAAAAAAAAAAAAAAAAAAAAAAAGGAAGAAAGAAAAGAAAATATTGTGGCCACATCTAAGTTGTTATTACATATTTTTCTAATGGTTGTTGAAGGAACTCATGTTGGCTGTGCTTAGTTTCTCCATTTTATAAAGTCACCATTGTAATAGATTTTGAATGGAAAGGTGTAACCACTTAGTCTAAATAAAATGATCAGATCATTACTAATAATTTTATTCGTGAAAATATATTCACGGAAAGGAAATAGCTGTGTATCCTTGGTGTGAGAACCTCTCTGAAGTCTCATTTGCTTCACCTGCTCCATCTGGAATCTGGCATTGCTGGCCAGTTCCTCACTGTCTCCCTGGATGCAGCTGCCAGTAGACAAACACTTCCTGCACAGTCATTAGACTCACTTTGGTGTTCTTGCTCCATGGTGAGTCTGACTCAGCCTGACCTTGTAGATTGCTGGCCCCTTGACCTCAAGAACCTCCTTGCTCACTCCTGCCTTGCACGACTCCTTGGCTTCTAGACTCTCCACTTCCCGTGACTCACTTCTAGCTGCAAAATCCTTAGTGCCCAGCCAGGTTTCCAGGCACTGACCTCTGGCAGATCTGGGATGTTTAACCAGCAGCCTGTCTGGCTCTGCCTTAAACTTCTACCTGACTCCAACAGATTTCTTCAAAAACATTTTAAATTAGTATTCAAGTGCAAAAAAATGGGGCAAACATATTGACACAAGTGACCAGTGTCAATGGCTGGCTAGTTGATTGGGGACAAAAGAACTCACAGGTAGCTCTGCCTGGTAACTTCACTGAGGTCCCTGGACAACCAGTGAAACATATCACTTATCATAAGAAGTCACACTTATATTCTCATTTAAATCTGTAGCTCCATCCCGCATCTCTAGTTGTATTTTTCTCTGTATTTTCCTTATTTAGGTTAACTATTTGTTTATATCTTTTACTGGTCTTTTAAATAACTTGTTGTGGTATTAATTATCTGTTTTTACTTATGTATACTTATCTGTATATTGGTATATACTTATCTGTTATAATAATAAATTAATTTCATTAATTTTGTTATTGATTAATCTTATCTTCCTTTTTCTCTCAGTTATTTAGTAACTTCCTATTTCTTTTCTTTCTTCTCAAAGTCTATGTTATTTAGAACATAGACTTTGTAACCAGACTGACTGCCCAGGCTATAAACTTGGCTCCGCTGATTACTAGGCATGTAATCTTGGATGAGTTGTTTAATCCCTCATAACTCAGTTTCCTCACCTATGAAACAGGAACAACGATAAACTTACCTCATCAAGCTGATGTTTACACTCATGGCCACTTTGAAATTATAAGAATTATTAGTACCCACCACCAGAAATTGTTATTTAATGTCATCATTATAAAGCATGTATATTATGTTATCACAAATTTATTTTATACATGTTGATAATCATAATTCAATTTTTTGTAACTCTTTGTAATTTATTTTATGTATCTATATTTATTTTGAGATGAGCTTCATAGGATTCACCAGTCTGCCAGAAGTTTCCATGGCACAAACAAAGGTAACGTTTCCCTGCCTTACAGAATGGCAGAGCAGGAGGTTGCGAGGAACCTATATTCTGGGATTATTCCTTAGAACGCCCTTCATCGTCTTCTCTCCTCTGGAGTATTACGAGAGAGAAATAAATTTCTCTCTTTGTGACTATTGTATTTTGAGGTATAACATCAAAACACATACACTAACACCCTAAGCCTAAAACGTTCCATGCATGCAGATATCTTACTGAGCTTTGAAAGTGGAAGCTGTCGGGGCTGTGTTTGATATTCTTGGGCTGCATTCCTCCCTGACCTCTCCACCCCCAACCAGTAGACCTTATTCTACCACCTTCTAACATTCAGTGTTTCCGATGAGAAGTACAATGCCAGTGCAATGTTTCTTTCCTTTGTAAGTACTTTATTTTTTTTCCGGAAGCTCGTAACAACTTTCTCTTAGTGTTCAGACTCTAAGACTTTTGTAGTTGAATGTATTTTATTACCTACTCTTCCTGGAATATAAACAGCCTTGTCTGCAAACATGCTTTCATGTCCTTTAGATAATTTTCTTTTATATTTTTATTAACTATGGATATGGTTTGGCTCTGTGTACCCATCCAAATCTCATCTTGTAGCTCCTATAATGCCCACGTGTTGTGGGAGGGCCCCAGTGAGACAGGATTGAAATTGAGGGCGGAGCTTTCCCGTACTGTTCTCCGGGTTGTAAATGGGTCTCATGAGATCCAGTGCTTTTAAAAATGGGAGTTTTCGTGCACAAGCTCTCTCTCTCTTGCCTGCTGCCATGTGAGACATGTCTTTCACCTCCTACCATGATTGCGAGGCCTCCCCAGTGATGTGGAACTGTAAGTCCAATAAACCTCTTCCTTTTGTAAACTGCCCTGTCTCAGGTACGTCTTTATCAGCAGCATGAAAACGTACTAATACAACCATTGTCCTATTGTTTTCTTTTAAGGAATTCAGTCATTTTCATGTTAAGTTTCCTGAATGTATCTTGTATTTACCTTAGTTTTTTTCTCAAATGGCTTTTAACTCTATTTTTGCTTGTATTTGAGATATTTCTTATACTTATTTGAGTCTCAAAACTGACCATCAACTATTTCAGTTTATCTATAGACCATTTTTAGCTAGAATATCATTTTTCTTTTCCCTCTGGGAACTCTTCTTGTTTTGTTTTTCCTGTACTTGACATCTTAATGCATATAGTTGAAAGAGATGGAAAGCCTGCATGACAGAGGAACGATTTTGGCAGAAAGGAATTGTAAAAAAGGAAACAAATGAAAATGCTAGGAATAAGAACAATATCAGAGGGGAAAATACCTTCTATGGGTGGATCAGCAGACTGGACACAGCAGAAAAAAGAATTAGTGGACTGGAAGTTAGGCGAATAGAAATTATCTAAACTGAAATACAAGGAAGCAAAAGAGTGAAGGAAAAAACAGCCCATAGCATTCAAAGCCTGTGGAAAAAAATCAAATAGTTTAACTTGCATCGAATTGGAAAGCCAGATATAGAAGAGTGGGAATGGGGCAGCAAAAATATGTGAAGAGATAATGACCAAAATTTTCCAAAATTAATGAAAGACAATAAGTCATAGATCTAAGATTCTCAGATAACCCAAAGCAGGAAAAATACCAAGGAACACACACTCACATACTCCTCCCAGTTAAATGGCTAAGATTTGAAGATTAAAACAAAAACAAAAACAAAAACAAAAACTTGAAGGCAACAAAAAAAGAAATGTTACTTTTATGAATCAATCATAAAATTACAACTGAATTATCTTCAAAATGCAACAAAAGCCAGAAGACAATATGAACAGTGTGTTAAATGGCTGGAATACACACACACACACACAAACACACACATCACCCCCACCACCACCACTACCACCACCACCAACAAATAACATGTCACCTAGAATTTTATTCTTTTCTTTTTTTGAAGTGGAGTTTCGCTCTTGTTTCCCAGGCTGAAGTGCAATGGTATGATCTTGGCTCACCTCAACCTCCGCCTGCCCAGTTCCAGTGATCCTCCTGTCTCAGCCTTCCAAGTAGCTGGGATTATAGGCATGCGCCACCATGCCTGGATAACTTTGTATTTTTAGTAGAAACAGGGTTTCTCCATGTTGGTCAGGCTGGTCTTGAACCCCCGACCTTAGGTGATCCGCCTGACTCAGCCTCCCAAAGTGCTGAGATTACAGGGGTGAGCCCATGCCCGGCCACTAGAATTCTATTCTTTAAAGTACCCTTTAATATTAAAAAAGAAATAAATACATTTCAGGCAGATGAAAACTGACAGCAAACCTACACTATAATAAATTTATAAAGGAGTTTTATATTCAGAAAGGACATACTATTAGATAGAAACTTGATTCTAAAGAAAGGAATGGAGAAACCCAAACAAAAGTGATAGGCCAGTAAACATAAAATATCTTTTTTTCTTTTCTCTCTTTTTTTTTTTTTTTTTTTTGAGATGAAGTCCCACTCTGTCACCCAGGCTGGAGTACAATGGTATTATGATCTAGGCTCAATGCAACCGCTGCCTCCCAGGTTCAAGTGATTCTCCTGCCTCAGCCTCCTGAGTGGCTGGGATTACAGGCGCCCACCACCATGCCCAGCTAATTTTTGTATTTTTAGGAGAGACAGGGTTTCACCAGATTGGCCAAGTTGGTCTCAATCTCCTGACCTCAGGTGATCCACCCACCTTGGCCTCCCAAAGTGCTGGGATTACAGGCATGAGCCACAGTGCCCATCCAAAATATCTTTTAAAAAGTTACCCTTTCTTTTATACATAAACATAATTAAATCTCCTTTAAAATCTATTGGTTATTTAAAGTAAAAATAATACAATGTGAGCATGAGTTTTGTGGTAAACATAGAACTAAAATAAATGACAAGGACAAAAAATGGGAGTACAGTAATATACATATGTGTATATTGTTACCAAGTTCTCACTTTTTATGACACAAAATATTTCTTGAGTATAGAATGTGGTAAGTTGAAGATGCATACTGTAATAAGCTGACAGCTAAAAAATTAGCACAAAGAGACATAAATAAAAATCTACTGGAAGAGGTTACATGAATAATGAAACATGTTTAATTCACCCCTAGCAAAAAAAAAAAAAAGACAGAGGCAGATAAAAAGAGAAGAAGAGAGAGCAGAGTGGACAAAGAAAAATCAAACATAAATATGATAAACTTGAAAAATGATATATTAATTGCAGCAAATGTAAATGGACTAAACATTTAAAAGAAAAACATGGTCTGAATAAGAAAGTAAGATTTGCCTATGTGCTATTTATGAGAAATTCATTAAAAACATAAACAGGCTGAAAACAGAATGATTGAAATAGTCAGCATGCAAATACTAGCCATACAAATATTAGGCAAAGTAAACTATAGGATAAAGAGTAAAACCAAAAATAAAAAGAATTTCATAATGATAAAAATATCAATCAAGAAGGCATAATATTATGAAATGCATCTGCATCCAAAGACAAGGATCCTACATATATAAGGGAAACATTTTTAGAGAATTTATATGAATCTTCAACAGTAATTGGAAACTTTAGCTAGCTCTCCCTGTTATAAAACAAGTAAATAGACAAGATTTATAAAGATACAAAAGATTTAAACTACACTCTCGCCCAAGTTGACCTGATGGATATTTATGGAACCATACACCCAACACAAGCAGAATACATATTTTTCTAAAGTGCAGATGAAATACTGGCTCAGAAAGACTACATGCTGTGTCATAAAACAAGTCTTAATATATTTCAAAGGACTAAAATTATACAGAATATGCTTGTGAACCACATTATGCTAAATAAGAAACCAGTAGTTATAAGATTAGTAATACTTTTTTGGTATTTAAGAAATGGGGATATTGCTGTGTTGTCCAGGCTGGAGGGCAGTGGCATGATAATGGCTCACTGCAGCCTTGAATTCCTGGATGTGAGTAGTTCTCCAACTTTAGCCTCTAGAGTAGCTAGGATTACAAATGTGCACCACTGAGCCCAGATATATATATTTTTTCCCTGTAGAGACAGGGACGTAGCTTTGTTACCCAGGCTGGTCTTGAACTCCTGGCCTCAAGTGATCCTCCTGCTTCAGCCTCCCAAAGCACTGAGATTATAGGCATGGACCACTGGGCCAAGGAATACTTTTAATTAACCTATGAATCAAAGAAAAAATCTTAATAGAAATTGGAAAAAATTATAAACTCTAAAATACTGAAAACAAAAATATAAATATACGAGGCATGCAGAAGAAGCAATCACTAGAAGAAAATCTATATTAAAATTATATATTTTATTTAAATATTATTTATAAATAAATGTCATAGATATATATTAGAAATTTGTGTTAGAAAAGAGGAAAAAGGTAAAACTAATGACCATACTTTCACCTGAATAATTTAGAAAGCAAAGAACAAATTAAAGATAAGGTAAATATAAGAAAGAAAATAATAAAAGTAAGAGTGGAATTCAATGAAGTTGAAGAGAAAAAAACAATAGAGAATATTAACAAGGCAAGAATGTGATTCTTTGACAAAGTTAATCAAAATAATAAACCCTAGCAAGACTGATCAAGAAAACCAAGAAAATATCAGAAATAAAATATGGAATATTAGCACAGATCCTGAAGATGTTGAAAGGATAATGATGAGACACTGTGAACAACTGAATGCCAAGAAGTGTTATTGTTTAGGAAAAATAGACAAATTCCTTGCAAGATATAAGTTACCAAAACTGACTAAGATAAAACAGAAAATCTAAATAGCATGTTATTACTTTAAAGAAATGAAACTTGTAATTAAATAATTTTCCACATATAAAATTTCAGGTCCATCTGGTTTCCTTAGTTATTTTTATCAATGAAGAAGAAATTTTAGCAAATGAATCCAATCAAAATATACAAAGATATCGTATTATGATCAATTTGAGTTTTTCTTAGGAATCCAGGATTAATTCAACATCTGACAAACAGTACATTTAACCATGTTAGCAAATTAAAAAAGAAAAAAATGATTATCCTAATAGAGACAGAAGCTAACATTTAACAATTTACTATATGCACAAAATTATCAGCAAATTGAGAATCGAAGAGAAACTTTATTGTATTCAGAATGTTAAGAATACTCAATTAAATAACAAAAAAGGCAAACAAACCCAATACAACTTGGTAAAAGACTCAAAAAGATACCTGGTAAAAGAATATATGCAAATTGCTAATAAGTATATGAAAAGGTGCTGAATATATTTACTCATTAAGACAATGCAAATTAAATTAACGTACCATGAGATACCTACCCACGCATCCACCAGAATGGCAAGTTATTGAATCAGAGAGTGAAAACACCAAATTTTGCAGAGGATATAAAACAGCTGAAAACTCTGATAAGTTGGTTGTGGAAATGTAAAGTAATACCACCATTCAGAAAATTCAGTTTCTAAAAAAGTTAAATACACATCTACCCTATGGTTCAGCAATTTTACTCCTATGTACAGATTCAAGGGAAATGAAAACATTTGTCTACCATAAGCTTCATACAAAAAAAGTTCACATCAGTTTTATTTATCATAAACCCAAAACCAGAAACAATTTTGATTTCCATCAACAGGATAATGGATAAATTATTTTATGTATACAGTAAGATACTCAGTAATAAAAATAATCTACTAATACATGCAACAACATGGGTAAAACAAAAATACTATGCTCAGTGATAGAAATCAAACACAAAATAGGCATCCTGTATTACTGCACTTATATGAAATTCTGGAATAGATAAAACTAACCTATACTGATACAAATCACAATAATAGTTGCTTTGTCATAGGGAATTGATGCACAGGAGCACAAGAGAACTTTCTGGGGTTATAAAAATGTTTTCATATTGATATATGTCATGTCTTTGTCCGTTTTTTCTGCTGTAACAGAATACCTAAGACTGGGTGATCTATAATAAACAGAAATCTACTGGCCCATGTTTCTGGAAGCTGGGAAGTCCAAGATCAAGGGGCTGGAGTCTGATGAGTGTCTTCTTGCTCTATTATCTTGTCGTGAATGGGCAAAGAGACAGGAAGGGAAGGAGAGAGAAAGGGAAAGAGAGAGAAGGAGATGGGGGCCTGAACTTGGCTTTTTATAATGAAATCACTCCCTCAATAACAGCCTTAATCTATTTATGAGGGTGGAGCCCTTATGGCTAATCACCTCTTGAAGTTTCCACCTCTTAGCATCGTTGAGTTGGGGATTAAGTTTTCAACCCATCCTTTCTGGGTAGCACATTCAAACCACAACATTCCACCCTGACCCCCCAAATTCATGTCCTTTTCACATTCAAAATACATTTATTCCATCCCAATAGCCCAATTAACTTATTTTATCAGCAACTCAAAAGTCCAAAGTCCAGAGTATCATCTAAATCAGATATGGGTAAGACTCAAGGCACAATTCACTCTGAAGCAAATTCCCTTCCTTTGTGAGCCTGTGAAATCAAAATGAGTTATCTACTTCCAAAATACAATAATAGGACAAGTGTCAGATAAATATTGCCATTCCAAAGTGAGAAATAGGAGGGAGAAAGGAGTAGCAGGCCCCAAGTAAGTCCGTAACCAGCAGTGCAGACAAAATTAAATTTAAGACTTCAAAATATTTCACTCCATTACTGCCTCCTGGACACACTGAGAGGGCAGTTTGGCCCCTATGTCCCCAGATAGCCTCTCCCTTATGGTGTTGCTGGGCTTAGCCCACGCAACAGCTCTCATGGGTTGGAATCTCAGGCCTGCAACTCTCCTAACCTGATTTTAAACACTGGTACCTTTACAGTTTGGGGGTCTTGGAAGAGGGCCCATCTCTTGGGTTCCATTAAGCATTACCTTGTGGTAGTCCTTACCCCATAGGTCTACTTGGCATTTCCCTAGTAGGGGCTCTCTGTGGTGCCTCTACCTGTGACAAGTCTCTGCCTGGGTCCCCAGGTTGTCAGCAACATCCTTTGAAATCCAGGTGAAGGAAGTCATGCTAACACAACTCTTGCGTTCTGTACACCTGCAGAATTAGCACCAAATTGATGCCACGGCTTGTACCTTCTGGAGGAGTAGGTTGAGCTGTACCCGGGCCCTCTTGAGTCATGACCGGACAGCTAAAGAGCACAGTACCAGAATGTGGGAACAGAGATTGTCAGTGGCCCTGGGTAGTGAGTCCCTAGCTTCTGAGGGTGCCCTAGACCTTTCTTTAGGCATGTTTTCTTCCCCTATGCCTTAGCATTCTGGGACTGTGATGGTAAGGTGGCACAGGTAATCTTTGAAGTGCATTCAGAGTTATTCTTCCATTGTCCTGCTGAATAACCTCTGGATTCCTTCTATGCATACTAATTTCCTTATCAAATGGTTGTGCCAATTCCTTGGTTTCCTCTCCTTAAAATGCTTCGTCATTCTCTACCATTCTTCCAGGCTGAAAATCCTTCAAATCCCTGAGTTCTGTTTCTCTTTTAAATATAAATTCCATCTTTAAATAATTTCTTCTCATGTTTTACTATATACAGTTAAAAGAAGCAACATAGCACACTGGATGCTTTGCTGCTTAGATATTTCTTCCAAAAGATACCCCCCTTAAATTTTACCTTCCACAAAGCCCTTGGTCAAGAACACAATTCAGCCAAGTTCTTTGTTACTTTATAAGAAGAATAGCCTTTCTTCCAGTTTTCAACACCTTGTTCCTCATTTCCATGGAAATTTTGTCAATTGCCTTTACCATCCATATTTCTACCAAAATTCTGATCATGATAACTTAAATAATCTCTAAGAAGTTTCAGACATTCACTACAGCTTTCCTCTTCTTCCAAGCCTTCACCAGAATTTCCCTTAATTCTCTATTCGTAGTAATAGTCTTTTTCCAGCCAACTCCTCCAAACTCTTCCAGTCTCTGGCCATTACGCAGTTCCAAAGGCATGTCCACATTTTTAAGTGTTTTTTTTTTTATAGCTACACCCACTCTCCAGTACCAGTTTCTGTCTTACTTTGTTTTGTGTTGCTATAACAGAATGCCACATAGTGGGTACTTTATAATTAATAAAAATTTGTTGGCTTATGGTTCTGGAGGCTGGTAAGTCCAAGATCAAGAGACCAGCATCTAGTAAGGACTATCTTGCTATGTCATCCCATGGAGGAAGGACAAAGAGAAGGTAAGAGACAGAAAAGAAGGTCAAACTCAGCCTTTTATATCAAAGTGGTAATAGTGTTCATTCATGAGGGTGAAGCCTTCATGACCTAGTCACCTCTTAAAGGTCCTATCCCTTAGCATTACTGTACTGTTTCCAATATGTGCTTTTTGGGAGACACATTCAAACCATAGCAGATATTAGTATTCATTATATGTAATTTATGTATCAATTTAAAAAATGACAATATTAATTGTCTACTGTATGAAATGCACTGTTCTAAATGCTGCTGTGGAAACCCATTAAAGACAGCAGAAGAGAACCTTGGTTTGGTAAAGAAAAACAAAAATACAGCTACTGACACTAATAAATACAATAACTGGCATATATAACTGGGATGATGAGTAGTATTTATCTTGATATAATGAGCACCTGGGAAATGTTGCCTGGGAAGGTAACAAGTGAGCTGAGTTCTGAAGAATGGTAAGGAGCAATCCATGGGATGTGCTGAATGAAGGACATTCTAGGCAGTGGCCCTAAAGTGCTTGGCCCATTTCAAAAACAGAAGAGAGGTTAATGTATCAGCAAAATATTGAGATAAAGAGCAAGTTGTATGAGCTTATGGAGATCTAGGTAGCTATCAGAGTCACAGGGTCTTTGGGGCCATAATAAATAGTGTGGATTTAATCAACATGGCCAGCACTTCTGTTTCTCATAGAATGGTAAGCACCATATTTACTTCCTTAAATTAAACAGTTCTTCAACCAAGAAGCAAGTATGAAACAATAGGTTTCAACATTGGATAATATGCAATATAGGGCTGCATTTCCTGAAAAAAAGTAGAAAAAAAGGAGGTGAGCTGTATGATTTTCCAAGCTTATTGCCTAGAAGCAGTGTCCACTACAAGAAGCAGAAACTAAAACAGACACTGTCAGTCTTCCCGAGAAAGGGACAGAAATTAGAGGTGGGGAGACCAATTCGGTGGAGTATTTTTGGCACAGAGTATCACAAAGGAGAGGGCTACAGTAAGAGAAACCACCATAGACTGGAAGAGAGAGCCTTCCTCAAATCTTTGGTTGTGTGCTAATCTCTGTATGGCAAGGAAAAACTGTCTTAAATCAAGGAAAGAACTGCCAGAAGGGAATAGATCAGACAATTTATGCAGCTCACACAGGATGGGAAGAATTTGTGCCAGGGTTAAAAGAACTCATAATACACAGACAATATTATAGTCTTCTGAAGGACAGCCTCTTAGTTAAAATACTTAAGTTAGTCCAAGACAAAGCCTGCTTTGGAATCACTTTAACAAAGCTTGAAAACAAACCTCAAAAGTATTAAACTTATTTCAAACAAATTAATTGAATATCATAAAAAATTTCAATCTCTATAAGGAACAACATTCAAACCCACCATCTAATAAGTAAAATACAATGTCTGGCATCCAATAAAAATTGCTAGACAGGACAAGAGGCCAGAAATTATAAACTATTATCAGGCAGAAAAATCAATAAATAGAAAGTCAGAAATGACACAGATAAAAGGATTTAGCAGAAAGAACATTTAAACACTGACTATAAATATGCTAAATATACTCAAGATAGAGAAAATAAATGAACATGATGGGGGGGGCATGTAAAATAGATTTAAAAAACAAATGGAATGTCTAGAATTAAAATAATGTATTTCAAATAAAAAATAGACCAGATGGAATTAACAGATTAGGCACCACAGAAGAAAATACCTGTGAACTTGTAAGCATAAGAATAAAAACTTGTCAAAATGAAGCACAGAGAGACAAGTACTCAGTAAACAAAAAGAGCATAAGTGACCTGTAGGACAGCATCAAACAGTGCAACATAAGTACGGGAAGGAGAGACCTAGAATGTGAGGTGAAAAGGGGAGGATAGAGAGAAACAGAAAAGAAAAGTCGTATTTGAAATGTTTTCAAACTTGATAAAAACTAAATTTTAGATAAAGAAAATTAATAAAACCCAAGTAAAGAAACCACACAAATACACATCATCATAAAATTTCAGAAAACCAGGGATTGAATAAAACACCTTAAAGCAGCCAAATAAAAGAACAATACACATTCAAATGATGAAAGATAAAAATGATAGTAGTTTTTTTGACAGAATCTATGCAAAATAGAATAAAATAAGGCAACTTTTTAAAAAAAGTCAAGAGTCAGAAATAGTCAAAAGAAAGAGAAATTAGTCTACAATTCTATCTATACCCAGTAAAATAATATTTATAATTTAAGAGTAAATAATCACTCATCTAGGGAAAAGAGAAACTGAGATAATTTAATTAGAAGTATTTTAAGGGAAGCTCTTCGTGCAAAAGAAAATATTAGCAGATGGAAACTAGGATTTCATAAAGAAATTATAAGCACCATAATAGTAAATATGTAGGAAAATTGAACAGAATAATATTGAGTACTTAAAAAAGTTGATTTGTTGTTTAAACCAAAATGAATAACAATGTGCGTGGCCCTGATAATGTATCCATCTATCTATAGAAATTAATGTAGGACAATCCCCTCCACCCCTGCTTTGCCACATGTGCGCCCACACACACACACAGAAGGAAGAAAATGAAAATACACATGAAATGGTATAACATCTGAAAGGAGATTGTGACATATTAAAAATACATATTCTAAACCCTGCAGCAGTAACTAAAAAGTAAGTAAACAAAGCATTTATCTAGTAAACCAATTATGGAGATAAAATGAAGTCAAAAAAATACTCAATTAAAAATAGAGGAAAATGAAAATAAAGAACAGATAGTACAAATAGAAAACAAATAACAAGATGATAAATTTAAACCTAGAAACAGTATTAATTAGATTACATTTTAACTACCTAAACACTCTACCAAAATAGCATAGATTATTAGATTGGATTTTTTTTTTTAAAAAAGCAAGACCCAATATGCTGTATACAAGAAACCGGTTCTAAATATCAAACCACAGATGAGCAAGAAGTAAAATAACAGAGAAAGATATACTATACTACCCCTAACATAAAGAAATGTAGAGCAGCTATATTAATCACAAAGTAGGTTTCAGGACAAAAATTATTTCCAGAGTTAAGGAGGAACATTCCATTATGATAAAGAAGCCATTCATCAAGAGAACAAAATTATCCTAAATATGTACTCACTCACTAAATATGTATGTGTGTACAGAGCTGAAACATATAGAAAGATAAAACTAACCGGATAAAAAGAAAAAATAATTACAAAATAATAGTTGGGCATTTCAACATGCTTTCTCAGTATGTGATAGAACAATTACACAGAATATCAGGAATGATAAGACAACTTGAACAACACTTTAAAGCACTCTAAACTGATTTATATTTATAGACCAATCCAATTCAACAGCAGCAAAATACACATTCTTTTCAAGTACTCATGGACTATTGATTAAAGTAGATAACTTTGTGGGCAATGTAATATGTCCCGATAAATTTATAGTATGTTCAGTGACCACAATAGAATTATACCAGAAATCAATAACAAAAAAATCTGTATAATCCTCAAATATTTAGGAATTTAAAAAAAAAACATTTTAAAGAATCCAAAGGTAAAATAACAAGTAAAATTAGAAATATTATACTAAATGAAAATAGAATACAACCTATTAAACTTCTAATACGTAGCATAGAAGTCATTTCATAACATTAGATGTTTATATTAAAAATATATAAACTAGAAACAAGAAAGAAACAAATATAAAGTTATCAGAATTAAGGAAATAATATAGGCAACAACAGAAGTCAAAGAAATACAGAAAAGCAATAGTAAAAATTAAATAAGCCAGGTTTTTAAAAAGACTAATATCATGGATGAATCTCTAGCCACACAGATCAGGAAGAGAAGCGTAAAGACACAAATTACCAGTAACAAAAATGACGGTGGGGACATAACTGGAGGACCTACAGACATTGCAAGTCATAAGGAAATACAATGAATAATGTTGTACCATTAAGTTAGACCACCTAGGACAGACATCTTGAAAGACACAACCATCAAGGCTCACTCAAGAAGAATTAGATCACCTAAATAGTCCCACATCTACTGAATTTGTAATTATAAATTTCGCAAATATTTACAGGCTCAAATGGCTTTACTAATGAATTCTACTAAATGTTTAAGGAAGAAGTAATACCAGTTATAAACAAACTCTTTCAGAAAATAGAAGAGCAGCGATCATTTCCTAGTACATTTTATGATGCTAGGATTACCCTGATACAATAACCAGGCGGAACAATCTCAAGAAAACCATAGAACAATAGCCCTTATTAACATAAACTCAAAAATTTATAACATAATTTTACCCAATTGAATGCAACAATATATATATTAAAGGATAATACAACATCATTGAATTGGGTTTAACTCAAGAATGGAAGGCTGATTTAATATCTGGAAATCACTGAATGCAGCCCACCTATCAGCAAACTTTTAGTTTTTAACAATACGAAACAAGTACCTCAATGGATGAAAAAAAATGTATTAGACAAAACATTGCACTCGTTCACATTAGAAATTCTCTGCATACTAGGAATAGAAGGACATTTCCTTGACCTAATAAAGGGCATCTAAGAAAGCCAGCTATTATTATACTTAATTAGGAAGACTGGGTATGATTTTGCAATTGAAAAAATGGCAAGAGAAAACATTTACCACCTGGAGAAGCTGGAAATGAGAAAACAGCTTTATTTTTGAACCCAGCAAGTTGTGGCTCATTTATGATATACTTAACAGTTTTGGGGGGTTTGTTGTTCTTGGTTTTCTTTTTGCTTTTAGTTCATCTCTCTCCTGTGTCATTTTATTATAGGCAGCTAGAGAAGCTGGGAGGCAACTTTCACACTCTGGAAACCTCTTTAGCTAAGTTATCTAACTCATTGGACACATTTCTATTTTTTATATTACTGTAAGCAACAGTGCTGTTAAAAGTTTTGCTGCTAGGCCGGGCGCGGTGGCTCAAGCCTGTAATCCCAGCACTTTGGGAGGCCGAGGAGGGCGGATCACGAGGTCAGGAGATCGAGACCATCCTGGCTAACATGGTGAAACCCCGTCTCTACTAAAAAACACAAAAAACTAGCTGGGCGTGGTGGCGGGCGCCTGTAGTCCCAGCTACACAGGAGGCTGAGGCAGGAGAATGGCGTAAACCTGGGAGGCGGAGCTTGCAGTGAGCTGAGATCGGGCCACTGCACTCCAGCCTGGGCCACAGAGCGAGACTCCAAAAAAAAAAAAAAAGAAAAGAAAAAGAAAAAAAAAAAAAAAGTTTTGCTGCTATATAGCAAGTATCTTTCCATCAGAGTCCAATAATCTTTCTCCTCCCTTTCCTTTATCCCCTCACCAGCAGCCTCCTCAAGGCCCTTCTAGCATCTGCCTATGGTTTAGCCCCAAAGCCAACGCCCATGTTTCTGTTATTGTTACAATAGCACCCCCATTTAAGGTATCCAAATCATTCTAGTTATCTACTGGTATGTAATGAATTACTCCAAATTTCATGGTGTAAAACAAGTTATTCATCATCATCATCATTGTGATTTCATGGTTTTAGGGGTTGACTGAACTAAACTAGGCAGATCTTACTAGGATCTCACATGTGACTGAAATCAGATGGTGGTTGAATCTGGAGTCATCTCAGACTTCTTCACTTATGTCTAGTTCCTGGTGCTAGCTGTCAGCTGGGACCTCAGTGGGGACTGCAATCAAACAACCACAGCTGACCTCTCCATGTGACTTGGCCTTCACAGCACAGAGAGTAGTTTTCAAAAAGAAGAGCAACAAGAGCGAGCCAGAAGGAATCTCTGTCACCTTTTCTACCATAGCCTGGGAAATCGTGCAGTGTGACAACTTTCTGCGTCCCATTCTTTAGAAGCAGGTCTCTTATGGCCACTTATATTCAAGGGGAGAGGAATTCGGCTCCACCTCTTGATAGAAGGAGTGTAAAAGAGTTTGAGGACACGTTTTAAATCAACCACTTTTCAGCATAAACTAGAAAAATACCATCAGAAAAACAACAACAGGAACCCAGAGATTACACATATGCTCCTGCAAATTCCTGAGTACTCCACTGCATCTATTGCTACAAATCTGGGATCCAGATGGGAACCGAGGACACCACTGCATTAGGGGGATACTGTAAGACTTCCTCTTGGCCCTATATCCTATCCCTGTTCCACTTTAGGTCTGTGTACTCTCTGTCTCGCTGCATCCTGTATCTCCCAACTCTGGGGCCTCTTAACAATTTTTCCATCCTCACAATCAAAAGGTACCTCTTGCTGTAGTTTCTGTGATTCCCTTGGTCCTTGGATAAGAGAAAGCAAAGCATCTCTAGTGCTAAGGATTTATATCAAGTTTGCCTTCTTTCCTGCCCCTCTCTGATCCTGAATATTTATTTTCCTTGTTTCCACGTGTCCAGGCCCAGCTTCGTGCCTTGGCTACAAGACACAGGTACTTGTCTTCCCTCTCATTTTTTCCCTGTGTTCCTACCTGCCAGCTACAATTGTTTTAAAGACAAAAGTGTCCATTTGATCCCTTTTCTTCATGTCTGGGACTCTATCTGCTACTGTCAACATACCCTTTTCCTGTGCTCTGCCCACCTGCCAGGGAGCCAGGTACTGCTCACCTCTGGCCCTTCTATATGCACCACCTGCCTACCTGGACCTCCAGCTTCTACCTGTCGCCAAATCCCCTGGACGGCAGTTTCTGCCATCTTTTTGGACTTCCCCAACTGCTGGGACCTCCTCCAAAAGACTATTGATATTCCAAGTCTGGCCCTCTCTCCCACTGTGTCTAGTTTCTAGTTCTGATGTGTCCCAAAGAGCATCTGACTTTCGCTCTAGCTGCCATTGCTTCCTTTTTGCTCCTATGATCCATGCCCCATTAGGAAAAAAAAAAAAATCATCTTGTTAGAATCAGACCGACCTTGCTGCTTCAGTTAGAAACTTATATGGTAATTAGCTCTATTTAGCCATTACATAATGTGTACGTATATCAAAATATCACGTTGTAGGTGATAAATATACATTTTTTGGTTGTCAATTAAAAAATAAATTAACTAATTAAAAAACGTATATGGCCTCAAACTCCCTCGCCTTCTCTATTGCTTTATTTCTAAGAAAACTGTGTGCTCAGACTTTCCTTGACTGGTTTCTGACCTTTATTTCCTTTGTCTGTCTTTGGTAACCAAGACCTGCAAACTCCATGCACATGGCCCAGACGCAGGGTTTCAAATCCTGGCTGCTCTCACAATTAAGTAGTTATCTGGTCCTCAATAATCAGACTTCATCTTGCACACTCAGCTTCCCGGCCCCTGTCTAACCAGTCCCACTAGTTGCTGGCCACTTCTGGCTGGGTTTTCTTATTCTACCTGGAGATGATATGAGCAAGATAATTTACTTCTATAGTATAAACTCTATTTATGCTATTTGTACATAATTTAGATGTGCAATGCATGAGACAATATAACATTTGCTCAGTTTTCCTTGACCTCTACTCCACTTAATGGAAACTTGAGAATTTGATTCTAGATTATTATATGTTGTTTTTGTTTCCACAAGACTGCTCAAAACTGGCATGAATTTTTGATGGGGAGAATAATATAGTTAGCATGTTTATAAATTAACAGTCAAGGAGGTGTACAAACCCGAAATTATTCCCATAGGAAGCAAGTTGCTGGCTCTGACATCGCTTCTCTTTCTTAGCTTGCCAGAAACAGATGTTTACAGTTCTCTCATTTGGGGAATATATCTAGGAGGAGGAATATTACCCTTGAGAAGTACAATATACTGTACATGACTTCTTATAAGCAAAGAAGTAGTTTATTTAAGCTTAGAAAAAGTACATGCTGACAACCTGTGCAAAGAAAGGAAAGAATGCCATAAAGCAATCTAAAAGCTTAGCCAGGACTCAACTTCATGGAATTTTTCTAGGCTAGTTGAAAGGGGCAATTGAAATAGTGCTTAGAGTGCCGCAGATGGAATTAGACCTAAAAGACCAAAGTCCTTTCGACACAAAGCCAGTACTTTCTGAAAAGTGAAAAATATCAGTCATCCAGCTGTCTGTTTTGCCCACATTTCACAAAGGAATCTAGTTTTTTTTTAACAAATAAAAAAACTTTCATTAAGCTGTTTTCACTTAAATCAAAAGGTATTTACAAGAAGCTTCTCATATACAAAACACTATAGATGCTATGTTTGCATATATGCATAAAAATGGTACATGACAGTTCCTATTTTCAAGGACTTGAAAATATAAATTGCTAGATTCTGAAACATAAGTCTGAAAAATAAGAAGTCTGAAAATGAAACTAGTTTGGTTAATTTCTCTACTACTGCCAGAAAATCTAGCCTACATTTTAATTGAAAGGCATTCTTAGAATAGATAGCTTTTTTTTTTTTTTTTTTTCTTTTAAGGTAGCATTCCTGATTTTGCTGGGGGTTGGATATCTGACATGCAACTCACAGAAATGTGTCTGCATTGTTGAATGAATGGAGCCATGCACATATTGGGAAAGAAATGGAACAGCTCAGAGGTTCCAATAGATAGGGAAAGAGTTGAAGCCACCAGAGCCCAGTGGTATGCAGCAATCAGAGATGGGATGACTCCCTTTGAACAAAAATGTCATGCTGACCTGGTGGAGAAGATGCCAGGATGTGAACTCTGCAAGTGGTATCTGGCAGCTGCTATCAAAAGGAGAGTCAATATACAATCAGAGTGACCTGAAACCGCCAATCACACACCACTGTCTTCAGGGACACAAAGCTCTAGCATTTTCAAGTATGCAATACTGTCCTCCTCTGCTCATCAAACAAGAAATACTTGGGAATCCTGCTGTCAGCAGGTGTCTTCACATAACCAGTTCAGGCACACTGAGCTGCTGGCCTGTGTGGCTTTGATGCCTGTGGACAGAGCCCTACCTAGCATTTGGGCTTGAGATTTGATGGTCATTAAGACATGTGTCATGTTTGTTCCAAATATATAATATACTGAAAGTTTAAGACCCTCTTCTGACCAGAAGTTTTGACAACGTTATTGCTTTACAGTGAATTGACTGAGTTAAGAATATGATCTGCCTAATATTTTCAGCTGCCAATGATTTAGTTCAGGGTCACCTCAGAGTCAATACTGTTGATCATGCTTGTCAAAATATCTGAGAGAAGAAAAGCCGTATTTTATAAAATCATGAGTATGGTATCACCCAGTAATTCTATATCTGTGAATTTATCGAGAAAGTTTGTGAAAACAGCATTTATGATAGCTAAACATGATATCAAATCGAAATGGTTATACAAACTAGGAGTGCTGTACTGAGGAAAGTTTTACAAAAATAGGAATTGTATTTTCAGAAAGAGATTTTTGCCATATAACGTTGAACCATAAAAGCAGATCACAAAGTTGTATTTATTCAACAAATATTTATTGAATGCCAGCCATGTCACTGTTCCAGGTCAAGGAGTACTACCAGGGATGAAACCAAAAACCAAAAACCAGAAAGTTCTTCCACTGTGGATATTACATTCCATGAGGAATATAATGTATTTTATAATGTTCTTTCAACTATATAAACAAACAACATAAGCAGAGAAAAGAAACTGAAAGGAAATTGTAGTAGATGCTCCATCCGTATCCCTCAGATCTCTTCACCATTTCTGTGCACACCATTCCTAGTGTGCTTTCCCTCCCAAAGCCAGCACCTGCGTCTCTGTTGAAATACTTCTGCCAGGCTGGCTGCAGACTCTGCTTTGCCAGAAGTGCCTGGGAATGTAGGTGCCTCAGCGGTAGCTTTTAACCAATGACTGATGGAAGCATGGTGCAAATATTCCATCTCCCTTGTCCAGACTGGGACATCTCTCTCTGTCCTGTGGATTGAGCCAATGTTACCCTGTGTACGACCTTGTTCACTGTCATACCTTTGCTGCTGGGAAGTTAAACTAAGACTATTATATGACCCTAGATGGCACATTAATAATAAGCATAGCTTACATTTATGGAGGGCCTCTTATGTTTCAGATTCTAACATAAATTCTATCTCTTAATTTTCACAGCAATATTTTGAGGTAATTACCATTATTTTCCTAATAGTATAGAAGAATGTAAGGCTGTGTGCATTTTCTTTTTCTCCCTATGTTTCTATGTGCTTTCTGAATTTCTACCTTTATAAGCATACGGCCCATGAACACTCACTTTCTGGAGTGCTGGCTTTAGTAGCTGCACCTGCGATGCACTTTGGGTAGCTTTAGAGCATTACTACTTTTACATTTAAATGCAATTATCTGCCCATCAACAAATGAAAAGATGATTACACCATCACCAAGGATGGCTCTTAATCTCTGTCAATAAATTCCCTTGTGTAAGTGAACAAAAATTTAAGGGTTCAACTGGATTTCTGCTATTGCCTTTGAAATTGGCTTCATTATCTGGGAGTTTTCGTTCAGCCTAGTTTAATCTTTCAAAGCCACTTTATTTTAAAATATTATCCTTTTATGTATTCTTCTGATTTTTCTTCAAAAGGTCCAGATTAAGTTATTTAAGTTAATGATGAATCGCCCTGGTCTTAATGTCACACTTGCATTAAGTGTTGTTAGAAAATAATTTCACCATCATAAGATGTTTACTTACCCAGTCATCATTTGTCAAAGCTCATCACAGACCATTTTCTAACCATAATCTCTATGGCTTTTTAATCCATCCGTAGGACCAAAAGGCAAAAAGGCCTGCAAGTGAAATCGAACCACTCATGTGTTAATGAACAAGGTTTATTTGTGGTGACTTAAGAGCACAGTCATCTAGGAAAGTGATTCTCGACATATCTCACAGTAGAAGTGGTGGACTTGAGCCAGGGCAACACTCTTTTTGTTAGGGCCTTAATCTGTATGGGGAGACATTCCTAAAGTTCTATATTACTTGGATTTTGGTCTCATGGAAAAGAAACCAACTCTTAATAGCTTGGGCAAAGTGAGCATTTAAAGAATGGTGAAATCTAAGGAAATTTTAAACTGCCAAGCCAAAGGGATAGGAGGGATGTGTCTGGGCCTCAGGAATGTACCTTGGCCAGAAATAAAATCTACAAGAGGATCCTGCATTCCTAAGAATAGTCTTGGCTTGAGTTATGGTATTTTCTTTTAACATATCTACATCTTTATTTTTAAACTGTATTTCTTATAAGCAGTATATAGTTTAGTTTTGCTTTATTATCCATTAAGACAGTTTCTTCTTTTTAACCATTCTTTGTTTTACATGATTTATATTTAAAATAACATCAAATTGCCTGATTTTAAAATCTGCCATTCTGCTATTTATTTTCTAGTTTTCTACCTATTCTTCATTGCTTTTTACCTCCTTTCCTAGCACCTCTCTTTTTACTTATTTTTAGTGTTCCATTCTATCTTCTCCGTTGTTTTGATTGGTATACCATTTTAGTTTCTTTCCAGTGGTCTCTTCTGAGTTTATAATATGTATCTTAAATCTCACAATCTATCTTTGAAGAATATTAATACTGTTTTACCAATAAGTCTTACTTTCATTTTTTTTCCTCTCATCTTTTGTACTATTTTGGTCATATAGTTGACATCTATGAGTGTTACAAACCCTAAAACACATTATTATTATTATTATTATTATTATTATTACTTTATGTAGCCAATTATCTTTGAAAGACATTTAAATTGAGAAAAATCTCTTTTATATTTACTCATATATTTATTAATTCTATTTCCCTTTACACATCTTTCTGTTGATTTAAATTTCCATCTGATTTCATTTTCCTTCAGCATAAAGAATTTTCTTTACTATTTCTCTCAGTGCAGATCTACTGGCCATTGATTCTCTCAACTTCTTTTAAGTGAAAATCTATGTATTTTACTTTCATTTTACTTTTCATTTTCATTTACTGGATATATAATTTCAGGGTGATGATTACCTTTTTCCTACACACGAAAATTCTCATTCTATTGTCCTCTGGCCTGCATTGTTTTCAAGGAGTCATTCTTATCTTCATTGCTTTGTATGTAATGTTGCCTTTTTTTCCCTCTGTTTTGTTATAATTTTCTCAATATCTCTGGTTTACATCAATTTGATTCTGACATACCTTGAGGTGGTTTTCTTTATGTTTGTCATGCTACATATTTGCTGGGTATCCAGAATCTGCTGATTTCTAGTTTTCATCAAAACTGGAAACTTTTCAGCTATTATTTTGTCAAATATGTTATAGTCTCTAACCACCCCTTTAAAGATAGTTACATAGTAACATGTATATTAGGCTATCTACCATTGTCTCACAGGTCACTAATTTCTGTTCATTTTGTGTGTGTGTGTGCATGCACCTACCTTTTCTCTCTTTCTCTGCTTCAACTGGATAGTTTCTAATATATGTGTTCAAGTTCATTGTTCTTTTCTTCTGTAGTAGTCAATCCACTCTTAAGTCCATTGAGTGAATTTTTAATTCTCAATGTTGTATATTTAAACTATAGAATTCCCATTTGGTAATTTTTATTGCTTTAATTTGGCCTCACATTAAGTTTCTTTAAAGTCCTTAGCATTTTTATAGCTGTTTTAAAGTTTTTAACTCTTAATCCCATTATTTATGTCTCATATCTGACATTTCCATGCCTGTTTCTGTTTATTTATTTGTTTTAATTGAGGGTCACAGTTTCCTGCTTCCTCATACGTCTAGAAATTTAAACATTTTGTTTGGTGTCTAAATTTTAGTTTTCTTTAAAAGGCATTTATTTTGGCAAACAATTAAGTTACGTTTAGATCCACTTGAGCATCTGAGGCTTAGGTGTAAGCTTTGCCAGGATGAGTCTAGAGTAGCCTTCACTCTAGAGATAGTTTATCCACGCAAGGAAGGTGTGACATTCTGGTGCCTCTGTTCAAGGCCTTGGATTTTCAACAAGATCTCATCACCTTGGCTTGTCAGAATACAAGCTGCCATTCTCTGCTTGGGTTCCATCTCCTTTCACCACAGTATTGGAGTTCTTCCAAGAAAAACTTGATCGCCTTGTTTGTTTTCTTACTCTCCAGGATCAGAATCTCGTTCTGTCCTTTGTCTAATTTTGGCAAATGAATGTTTTCTAAATATTGTTTCATTTTCCAGTTGTATATGATTAGAGATTGTCTGGTGTCATCTATTCCAGTGTGGCCTGAAGTAGAAGTCCCACTGTAAGATATTTTAGCAAAGGAAAAATATGAATAAGTACAGTAACATTATTGAGGAAGATCACTATCTGAGAAATTTAGACTGCAGATTGAAAGGGGTTAGAATAAAGAAGGAACATTAATTAAGAAATGTCATTAATCAAGAAAAGAGACGTGATCTAAGGCATCAAAAGCAGAGAAAGGTTGAAAATCAGGAGATCAAAGACAGCAATGCTTTAGGTAATTATTCGTTGAATTCCTTTATTAATAAATATTATTTATTGCCTGCCATATAAAAAGAATTTACTTGTTTATTCAATCATCAATCACTTACTGACCTCTTATGTGCTAAGCATTGTGATATACATGAGAAATACTGTCTGCCCCACAGTGCTCATTCTGGAGAGCCGTGCTATCCAACAGAACTTTCTTCAGCGTCAGAAAGAGGAGCCACTAGCCATAAGAGAATAGTATAAATGAGAAACTGTGTTTTCGATTTTAATAAATTCAAATTCAAATAAATGCTGAATATTGCAAGTGGCAACCACGCTGGACTTCACAGCTCTAGAGGGATACTAACACACACAGAGACACATATTCACAAACACACACACAGACACACACATGATTATAATTAATCCTATTACTACTAAATGCAGAGTTTCTTAAGTTCCTATCAGAATCCAACACAGAACATCTAATGCTTTTGAGATTAAGGAGGGGAGAAACATGAAGTTGTTTACATTTTAGTTGAGTTTTGAAAGAAAGTAATTTTTGCCATTACTGTGATAGCAAAACCCGCAATTACCTGTGTACCAACCTGATCGTAAATATGCTATTAAGTGCCATAAAAAATTATTTTCTTTGGCAAGAATTTTTTGAAGACCTAGAAATGCTAGGATTCAGAAGTGCTAAGTCAGTTTCTGAATCCCTAGAAGTCTAACTCAAAAGTAATCTCATGGGTCAGGACTTTATCCTTCTTAAAATTTGAGTCCTTCTTTACATGACCAAACTGCTATCTGGGAGTCAGTATGCAGGACTGGCATCTGGGCCTATTAACACCATATATCCTTGGCATAGATTTATAGGTAACGTCTTCATCATGGACTGCAGCAGAGGTGATGTGTTATAAGTAGAGAGTCAGATTAAAAATTCTTTCTTTCTTTTCCTTTTTTTTTCCTTTTTTTTCTAAGACAAGGTCTCGCTCTGTTGCTTAGGCTGGAGTGCAGTGGGGTGAACATGGTGCACTGCAGCCTCAACCTCCTCGGATCAAGTGATCCTCCCACCTCGGCCTCCTGGCCTCCTGAGTAGCTGGGACCACAGGTGCATGCCAACATGTCTGACTAATTTTTAAATTTTTTATAGAGATAAGATCTCACTATGTTGCCCAGATCGGTCTCGAACTCCTGAGCTCAAGCAATCCTCCTGTTTTAGCCTCCCAAAGTGCTGGGATTTCAGGCATGAGCCATGGTGTCCAGCCTCAGATTAAAAACCCTTATTTGGCCAGGCGTGGTGGCTCACACCTGTAATCCCAGCACTTTGGGAGGCCAAAGCAGGCAGATCACCTGAGGTCAGGAGTTTGAGACCAGCCTGACCAACATGGAGAAACCCCGTCTCTACTAAAAATACAAAAATGAGCCGGGTGTGGTGGCATGCACCTGTAATTCCAGCTACTTGGGAGACTGAGGCATGAGAATCGCTTGAACCCAGGAGGCAGAGGTTGCACTGAGCCAAGATGGTGCCACTGCACTCCAGCCTGGGGTGGGGAATAGAGCAAGACTCTGTCTCAAAAAAAAAAAAAAAAAAAAAAACCCTTATTCCAAAGGTAGATTCTCCTTGTCTTTGACACTATTACTAGGTTAATTTCATTGGGATTGTAAAATAACTTTATATGGATCATCTAGGAGAAGTGTGTTTTCAGGGTGTTGTCTTAGAAGCTAAAAATAAAATTAGATTAGCAGTAATTAGTGAAGTGGGTGCAATTTCATACGTTTGGCTGTAATCATTTCCTAAAGTGGTTTTCTCTTGATTTGACTTTCCAGTGCATTGTATTCCCTTGTTGAAAGAAAATATGCATTCTGTACCCCCTACAAAGGCAATTTTAAGGGAAGTACAGTAAACATAAACTAATGTAATGATGGGCTACATAGAATGCTCTGTTTACATGAAATAAACCACTAAAAATACTCTTCACAGTAACAATGTGAAAGTAGTAATATTGTAGTCCTAAACAATTCCAAGCTATTATTTTATTTTGCATGATGTTGTTGGCAGAATCTAGTCTCAATAATTACTTCTTTAAGATGAGGGAAAAAAACAATTTAATGCACTCCAATGCAGACTCTAAAAATATCAGAGAAACAAGTATACAAGGATCAGCCTATTAATAGCTTGAAACACTGTCAGTTGGTGGGATGGGACACACATTTTTTTCTTTTTTCCTTTTTTTTTTTTAGTGAGCCAAAATCTAGATTTTACTGTGGAGATATATACTTTGAATCTGCAGCACACTTAAAGGTGAGAAAAGGCTGTAAATGATTAAAATCCCTTGTTTCACAACACCCTGCAGGAGACATTAATTCTTCCAAGAGATGTTACAAAACCTCTCAGAAATTCTCAGATGCTGATTGATTCAATTATAATTAATTTGAGACATTAAATTAAGATGAGGCGCTTTTACAAGACTGGTAAGAATTACACACAAACTAAATTATGATTTGCTATTACAATCACAGAAACCTATGAATCCTTGAACACGAGTTTGTCTAAATGTAGTAGGAAATGACAGTTCAGCAAATACGGTGCAATTCTGAAGAAGTCCCCTTCAGCGGCTGTAGAAAGTGGTTTAACTGGCATCTTTTATATTTCACTCAGACCTACAATACATTCTGGGCAAATATTTAATGAGAGACCATTTCCTTGACACTTTCATTGCAACACTGGAAAACTCCAAATCCCATCAATTGGACATTATGAGTGAGATGGCTAGTAGACCTTTACTTATGTTTATGATGGTAAGACAAATGACTTAATAGAAGGGTAGGTGAGACTCAGGTGTCCGCGCCATAAACAGAGGTCAACTGACTATTTGTCCATGGATGAATTGGGAGCAAGACACTAAAGTGTGTAACAACTCAGTAAGCCTCTATAAGTTATGTAGCACCTGCAAATTCAATTCCTTTGTTCACTTTCTTTAATTTCTGTAGAGAACGTATTTTATTTTTCTTTCTTAGTGAGATACAGCTTACATTGCACAAGTAAGTATATAAACCTTACATGTGCAATTCAAATAATTTTTTACATTTGTATATATCCATATACCCACCATCCAAACTGAGTTTATAGAACATATTAAGAATCTATGCCAAATTCTAGGATTCCCAGTCGATAACACTATTATTCTAATATCTAGCACCTTAGATTTGTTTAATCTGCTTTGGAACTTTATATAAATGAAACAATGCATGATATACTGTTCAGTGTTTTGATATTTTCACTCAACATAAGTCCTAAGAGATTCATCTCGTTGGAGCGTGGAGTCATTAATTTTCACCATTGTATAGTACTCCTTTGTATAAATATAGCATAATGTATTTACATGCTGTATTTTTTTTTTTTTTTTTTTTTTTGAGACGGAGTCTCGCTGTGTCTCCCAGGCTGGAGTGCAGTGGCGTGATCTCGGCTCACTGCAAGCTCCGCCTCCCGGGTTCATGCCATTCTCCCGCCTCAGCCTCCCAAGTAGCTGGGACTACAGGCGCCCGCCACCACGCCCAGCTAGTTTTTTGTATTTTTAGTAGAGACGGGGTTTCACCATGTTAGCCAGGATAGTCTCGATCTCCTGACCTCGTGATCCACCCGCCTTGGCCTCCCAAAGTGCTGGGATTACAGGCTTGAGCCACCGCGCCCGGCCTACATGCTGTATTTTTAATGAACATTTGGGTTGTTTCCAAATTTTTGATATCCTTAGTAATGCTGCCATAAGCAATCTTCTATGTATCTTTTGGTAAACATAAACACTTATTTTTCTGGGATATATATCTAGAAGTGGAATTCTGGGATAAAAAGTAACATATATTTAGTTTTAGTAGATACTGTCAAATGATTTTCCAAATTAGCTATACCAACTTACACTAACACCAAGTAATGTATGAAGGTCCTAGTTGTTTCACATTCTCACCAATACTTGGTATCGTCAGTTGTAATTTTTAAATTTTAGCCCTGCGGGTTGAGAGGCATCTGTATTGTACTAAAATTTTACTTTGTGTTTCTCTGCTAGCTAATAATGCTGAACATCTTTACATGTGCTCATTTTCCATTCAGATATTTTCTTTTGGAAAGCTTCTATTCACATCTTTTGCTCAATTTTTAAAACGGGCAAAACAACAACAAAAACACTGACCAAAAAAGACTGAAACATACTTTTATTAAAATTATGAACTTTCTTCATTAAAGACAAGGTTAAGAGTGTGAAAAGGTGAGTCAGGTAAGGTAAGAAATGTGTATATTTGAAATTTGACTAGGGTTAAATATGTTTTCACTTTCCATGGGTGATAAAGACAGGACTGTGTGTGTTACTTTCCCAGTGCTGCACATGGTGCTTGGCATAGAGTATGAGTTGAATGAATATCTGTGAATGAATGCATGGATGTGTGAGTCAGTGAATAAAGGAGGGGACCTTATTTAAAGGTATATAGATTAACACCCTCTAATGCACTATTTGATTTTCGTAAGGTTAAGAGTAAGTTCAATCTTAGCAAGAACGAGACTCTGAATGTGACTTAATAGCAATGTGAGAGTTGGCCCAAATGAAAACTAGTCCCTAGAGCTAACGCACAAGTTCCAGTTGAGTGAAGTCTGTCTCCCCAAAAATCTTTTATTGATGCCCTGGGTCACAATAGATATTCAGCCTAAGATATGCTCACGGCATTGTGGCAGTGGGTACAGAGTACTTGAGGGCTTCCTAGTCTACTGGAAAGAGAATAACACTGAAGTCTAATACCTGGACACTGCTACAAATAGGCAACAAATAATTAACTTTCCAGTTTTGATTTCAGTTTCCCCAGTTGTAAAATAACAGGGATCATCTATGGGCTCTCTGGACCCTACTTGCTCTGACATTCTGTCCCTGGAGAGTTCAGGGAAAACAGCTTTTATGGGAGAAACAGTACTAGCCATCCCTGGAGGTCAAGATGACCTGAGCAATGTACTCTGCCCAAGTCCCAGAAGGCTCACATTCCCTTTATACTTGATCCAAAAAGGCAGTCTTTTAAGCTGTCCCAGCACCTAACTACTCTATTCTGTAGGCTGAGATGAAAAAAACTCCAGACTTCTTTGGAAAGGGAGCCTAAACCCGAAACAACAATGCTCCTTGGATACAAGTAACATTTTCTTCTAGAAATAGAAAATGTCCTCTAGCTTAGTTATAATTTCTACAATCTGTTCTGCCAAATTTTTTTTTGGTTTGTAGAACTGCTATTCGGAGTTCTTTTGGCCAAAATAAAAATCTAACGTGTTTGTATTAGCCTTATAATTTTCATGGGATGTCCCATTTAAGAACTGATAAAAAGGCTGTGATAGAAATCGTGTATCTTTTTATAAAGAAGCTAATTCTAATTATTCACTTATTGAAAAACAATCTATACACTACTTTCTATTTAAAAATATGTATTAAAATAATTCATCATGCCATAAACATATTTTCTTCATTCTCACTTGAAAATAAATCTTTATTTTAAACAGCAGTTATCCTAGAAGATGTGATGTGTAATAGAACATGTAAATTAATTTGCCTCTAAAAAATTAGTTCCTCTATTATCACTCACCAAATTTAGTAGTAGAAGAGATCCCCTGGCCTGCATGACAAACCAATTTAGTCTCCCTGCTAGGAGACAGGAAAGATATATGAATGGCATTCCAGTAACCAACCAAAAGCAAGATAGTAACAGCCCGGCTTATGCAAAAAGCATTTGTGTATCTGATTTCAAATGTGACTAATAGCAACCAAAGTAGCTCTATAATGAGAGGGAAGTGGGAGAATTGATGCCCAGTCCCTAAGATTTGTTTTTTTAAAAAAAGGCACTCAAAAATTGTGTCATGCTCTGCTGACAGTCTTAAATAAAAAAGATCTTACATGCTTGGATGAGCTCCATAGAAATGATGCCACACTCAAATAAGAGGGGACTTCAAAATGTTTATGGAAAATAGAATTAAAAGATAAAAATAAAAAATGTAAACTTTATTTCTTAACATAAGCTTCATCAAAGTCAAGACACTTTGGCAAGTTATGATATAATTTAGTCAATCTCTAAAGAACTGAGGGTGCTAAGAATTTAACTATGTCAGTGTAGTCTTTTTGCTACATTATTTACCGAAGAACAGTTGATGCATTTTAAAGACTTTTCAAAATTAGGAAACAAAAAATGGCGAGAGGGAGCCAAATCAGGACTGTAAGGTGTATGCCTAATAATTTCCCATAGAAACTCACAAAATTGCCCTTGTTTGATGGGAAGCATGAGCAGGTGCCCTGTCATGGTGCAGGACTCTGGCGAAGGTTCCCAGGGCCTTTACTGCTAAAACTTTGGTTAACTTTCTCAAAACATTCTCATAATAAGCAGATGTTACCATTCTTTGGTCCTGCAGAAAATCAACAGGTGACATGCCTTGAGCATCTCCAAAAAACTCTTGCCATTGACTTTGCTCTTGAATGGTTGGCCTTTGCTTTGACTGGACCATTTGCACCTCTTGGTAGCCATTGCTTTGATTCTGCTTTGTCTCCAGGATTGTACTGGTAAAGCCATGTTTCATCTCCTGTTACAATTCTTTGAAGAAATGCTTCAGGACCTTGATCCCACTTGTTTGCAGTTTCTGTTGAAAGCCCTGCTCTTGTCTGCAGCTCATCTGGGCGCAACCGTTTTGACATACATCCAGTGGAAAGTTGGCTCAACTTTACTTTTTCGGTTAGAATAGTGAATGCCGAACCAGTTGAGATGTCTATGGTGTTGGCTATTATTTCTGCTATTAGTCACCAGTCCTCTTCAATTAGGGCCCAAACAAGATTAATATTTTGCTTCCAAATTGACACACATGGTCTTCTGGTGTGGGCTTCATCTTCAACATCAGCTGGTCCCTTCTTAAAATGAGTTATCCATTTGTAAACTGCTGTTTTCTTTGAAGTATTGTTCCCATATGCTTTTTCTAAAGCATTGATGATTTCACCATTCTTCCACCCAAGTATCATCATAAATGTGATGTTTGTTCTTGCTTCAATTTTAAGAGAAATCATGTTGCTTTGATAGGGGGACCTTTCAAACCATGTCTTATCCTTTTTAGTGCCTGAAACTAGCTACTGTTTAGACATGTTATAACAAATTAGTATGAGTTTATTTTTGTGCCAAAACATTTTGAAATTCACACAGTTTTTTCATAATACACCTTTTCCATGGATTTCTGAAGACCCCCAATACACTTGTCTTGAAACATCATCTTTAAACCCAGATAATGTTAATAATGATAGATGACATTTGCCAAGAACTGAACCAAGCACTTTTTAAAACATTACTTATTATTTTCAAACCATCCTACCACATAGGTCAGTATTATCACCAGTTTATTTATAGATGAAGATGCCAAGGCATGGAAGGTTAAGAAATTTACTCAACATCAACAAGGAATAAAGTCTAAATATGAACAGAGGTAGTCCAGCTTTTAGCTATTTCATCTATGCTACATCTGAAGAGATCCCAATAGGCTCCATGGTGCAACAAAAATGCCGGAAAACTGTGCTACACTGCAAATTGTGAGGTGGAGTCTAATTTTCCTCCTCTACATCTACGTGGGCCTTGGTAACTTTCTATACCAATAGAATGTTGTGGAAATGCATTCAGGGACTTCTGAGGCCAGGTGATAGAAAGCCATGTAGGTTGCACCTGGGTCACATGGAGCTCTCACTGTCTGGATTCTGTCTCCCAGAGCCTACTGCCACAGTCTGAGAAGCCCAAATCCCATGGAGTGGCCATCGGAAGGTACTCCTGCAACATCCCCAGCTTATCTACCAGATGATGGCTAGTGTCAACTGCGAGACGTTTCAGTGAGCTATGTGAGACATCTATTAATAACTTAGCTGAGCCTTCAGATGCTTGCTCTCCTGGCTGTAACCACATGACATGTTCTCAAGCAAGAGACACCAAACTGAGCAGACAACTCAAGCAACCATGAGAAATAAAAATATTTGTTTGGTGCCACAAAGTATTAGGGTGGTTTATTACATAGCAAAAGCTAAATGAAAGAGTCGTGTGTTTACGAAGGAATTGTATGTTAAAAGAATATTTAAAAATTGACTGTTTGAAACTCAGAATACATTTCCCCATTGTAACAATGTTACAAATAGTTGTAAGGTTCCTAGAGCAGTTCACAAAGGTCTATTTAGCTCACAACGTAGCTTAAATTGGCAATGAAAATAGTAACAAATGATACTGTTATTAATACAAGACTAGGAATTAAACTAAACAGATTAAAAATATGAGAGAAATTAGAAGTAGTTTGAAAACATTTTACATTAATTGTTTTTATTTGAAGGGAAAATAATTTAATTACAAGAGATAATTTCCTTTTGACAGGTATCTTTCAAGATGTCTACAAATTAATGGCATAGCCCTTCATTAGGCTGAAACTAACTACAAAATTTATGGTTTTTCTCAAACTCATATGAACCATAATTAGAGGTATAAAAGGGCTGTGTATTAAAAATAAGAAGAGAGATAAAAGAAAATGTTTTATTGTTGCTTAATAACAATGAGAGACAAAAGGGAAGAATTGGAAGAAAGAGAATGCAGTGGGCATTTATAGTTTTTGTCACATACCTTTTACCAGGGAAGAACTACCCTGACTTTCCTTTGAGAATTATCTTTTCCTCCACTCTGAACTCCTATTATGTGGTTTTAGAGAGCATCATATTTACTCTGTGGGAGCCCCGAAGGGACCTCATAAATCAGCCTGTTCCCCACCCACGACCAATAAAGGTGGCTGAGCCAAAGTTGGGCCATTTTAGGCCAGTGAAAGCAGGCTGAGCATGAAAACCAAGCAGTGAGATTGTGAATTCTGCAGCTGTTGCAGGCATCATATAATGGAGAAGGAGAGCCGAAGAAAGAAAACAGCACAATGCAGAGAACAGAACCTCATCAAGCTGAGATACAGAGAGAATCATGTCTGGCTGACAGTGAGACTCTGCATCAAGCAATACCTAAAAGGGTTTCCTACCACTGAACTCCCTATTATGTTAGCTCAGAAATTCTACTTTGCTTTAAACCAGTTTAGGTTGAGTTATTTGACACTAGCAGCTGAACATGTTCTGACTCATTGTATTCCTTATGGTAAATAATGCCGGCTACTTTAAGAGACAACTTTCCCAAATTCATGGCTTTACGGTAAATGTTTGTTTTCTCATTCATATCTCAGTCTAATGGCAATTGTTGGGAGGGCTCAGCTCCAGGTGGTCCTTAAAAGACTGGGCTTTTTTTTTGTTTTTTGTTTTTTTAATGTCTTGACCTCTTCCAGGTTCTCGTAGTTTTCTCCATGTAGGTAGTAGATGGATAAAGATAAAGAAGATAAAGAAGATAGGATTGTGGAAAATTTTTATGGGCCAGGCCTGGAGTGTTGCATTTCACTTTCTCTCATACTCATAGGTTAGAATTCAGTTCCATCAAACTGCAGGAAAGTCTAGAAAATACAATCCAGTTACATACCAGGAAGTGAAAAAAGACAGATATTCATAGGCACTAACAGTACCTGCCACAGTCTAAACTCCTCATCACGAAATATCTTTTAGCTTCCTTCTGCTCATACACTAACCACACTCATCCCTCTGCAAAAGGACGCAGCCATGTCATTCTGTCTGCGGCCTCCTGGTGATGTTACCTCACCTCTGTCAAGCCTGTATACAACTGGCTGCTTTGATTTGATTACCTGTGAATTAAAAAGACATGAAATCTAGTTTCTCCTTTTCCACACAAACCTTATTTGTAAGATGGAAAGGGGGGCAATAAAAACTCCTATTCAGGGAGTGAAAAAATGGAAAGCATTTAAAAATTCTACTGGGCACACATTCAAGAAATTTATTTGATTAGACCCTGATTCTGCTCTTTCAGAAGAACTCCCTTGTCAATTTTTTCCCTTGGCCTCTGATTCACCTTCCCTGAAGTTGCTCCTTGTCTATCATCCACCATGGTTTCATCTAAAGAGGGGATTGAGAAGCATCCTATTCGTGAGGATGTACCAGTCAGTACCTCACCGAAAAACAGACGGTATGCTCAAATTAGGATAATTTAAGGGGGATTTACTTATAACAGGGCTATGTACAGAGGGGTGGGAAGGGGAAGGGAAGCAACAAGGATAACCCACGCTGAGTACCTGTTGAGCTTTTGACACCCCTAGGTCCTAGAGTATGAGAGAACACAGTGATCAGCAGAATTCAGAAAACAAGTGTCTCTTGTAGAGAAGCTCATTCTGCAAGTTTTGGCCCTTAGGAATGATGGACATCCAGCCTAAGACAACCATGCCGGTAGGGAACCAGGGGAACAAGCAGCCTAACTTCTCCTCTTGCTTTCTTCCAGTCTCTTGGTAGCAGAGATTACTCCTTGGTGGCTGCCGTTCTGTTTTCTTCTTCCTCTTGCTTCTCTCACCCTATCTTGCTCTATGAGGGCATACGGGAAACAGAAAAGAGGAATCTTACATGATTCTTCTTTTGGAGGAATCATGCATGATGGCGTGCATGGCAATTCTACTTTTAATTCTGAAAAATATTATAGATTAATCTTAGAATAAAGAGATTGTCTAAATATAAAATGTAAAGAAACATGAATTAAAAAGGAAAAACAGATGTAGCATTCCAGAATTGACTATGTGATGAAAATACGGTGCGAAGTTAGGTGTTCAAATAGAGAAGCTGAGAGTTTACGGACAGGGCCATCTTTGAGATACATTGATTTGATCGCCGCCTAATTGTTTTAATCATGCTTCTCTTTGGTTAGTTTCACATAGTTCATGTCACATCTAACCTCTCACAAAAAAGACACAGATTATGATTCATCTACTTCCAATTAGCATATTTATTTCTGCTAGCTGAAACACTTCTGACACCCTGTGAAAAGGAAATTCTTGAAAAATTTTTGCACATAGCAAGTCTGTCCACTTGGAAACACATTTGCGTACTTTATATTTTTATATGTTTTTCAGTTTAAAGTGCTTTACAAATATAATTTCAATTAATCTTCTCAACACTATAACATAGTTAGTGTGATTTCTATTTGCACTAAAATGAAAGTGAGGCTTGGAGTGGTTAAGTTACCAACCCAAGGATTCGGGAAGGGGGTTATGGATCCAGGCCTCCCCTGCACTTGTACTTCCTGATATCAAACTTTGCAGCACAAACTTGTCTCATTGTCCAGAATGCATGATGCGTCGCAACATCCAGAAATGTCTCCAGAATTAGGATATCAGCCTGCCCCAGACCACACTATTAGTATTAGATCTGCTCACATTTGCCAGTCTTAATTCTTTCTTCTGTGGAGGCTGCTAGACCTGCTTCTTGGGTCTCTCTGTCAGCAGGCAAAGAAACAAATCAATTGTCACTTCTTTAGTGCCATGCACATGGTATTCTTTCATTAAATGCCATTAAACTGAACTTAAAATTCCCATGGAAAAGTTAGCACAGGGCCACATTTTTACAAAGAGCGTCTCTCTCTTTCTCTTGCTTATGTGGATCCTGATCATAGAATTCCTCAAAAAACTTTTCCACTCCCATTGTGTATAGTCCACAATTTTTAGCTTTATATTCAGTACTCTGAAAAATCTCATTCAAACCTTTCTTTTCAACTTCAATTTTTACCACCTTTGGGAACATCTTATTTTCTACTCCAGCCAAATGTCTCCCAACTATATCACAGACAAGAAATCAAAGTCCATGATTCCAGAATTTTGCTTATTCCCATGCCTCCTGCAGGAACATCCTCCCCTCTGAACTCAACCAGAATGCCTGAGTTTCTCCAGGGACTAAGGACAGTTATTATTTTCTCTGCTTGTATCAGAGTTCAGCCTAGGAAGCAAAAACCACCCCAGATACTTTCACAGAAATGGATTAAATTCAGGGAAATAGTCAGGAGAGCTGGAAGATCAGGAGGTTGCCTCTCAGTTATTGATTGTACGGTCACACCATTTTAGCTGCAGTTCAGCAGTGAGGAAGTCACTGCTATAGGAGCTTCTTGTGGTCACCAAGCTGGTGACGATGCATTCAAATGCAAAGTAAAGATGATTTTGATCAAATTAGTGATTAAGTGCCATAATCTTTTGCAGATTTAATTGTGAACCGGTGGATTTGAGGGAACATTTAACTTCGATTTGATTCTTTATTATTTAAAAATAGTTTAGTAACAAAAGTAATGCATTCTAAGTGGAGAAAATACTCAAACAATACAGAAATTTATCCTTTCAGGACCTCCCCCATTGAAGTCCACATCCCTGAGGTGACCATGGTACATAACTGCCTTCCAGCTTTCAAATCTTATTATGGAAATATACTATAAATACACACATACACCCCTGCCCCCAACACACACACACACACACACAGTATTTCTGCCCCCAAACAGGATTATATTATAAACATGACATTGACAATTGTATTTGCCACTTCACTACATAGGACCTCTATCTCTTTCAGTGTATATTTTAAGGGCAGTGTAGTATTCCATTCTGCATGGTGCTTTACATTCAGTTTCTCATTTTTGTATTATAATTCACAGTTTGCAAAGCATCTTCATATTCATCATGTCATAGCTGAAAGCTTTGTTCAAACAAATCTGGGCTCAATTCAATAAAAAAGAAGGAATCAACAATCACTTTTCACATTAGTACTCTATGTACATATGACCTAAGAACCCAGAGGGGACTTACTGGCATGGTCTGGATTTGTTGGTATTTTAAAACATTTTTGTGAGTGACTCAATCAGCGAGAGAGCAAATGGAAATAAGGTTTCAATTTGTTTCTTCTTCTTCTGTGATCCCATTGAGTTCCTGAGCACCAGTGATGAAGGGTAGATTGAATTAGACAGCCTGAGTTTGACCAGAAGACTAAATTTGCCCTGGTGACTTCATCTGAGCTGTGACACTTTCCCTGATTTCATAGGGAGCTCCTTGGGGACTGAGAGTGAGTGAGTTGAAAAGCTGGCTCAGTGTTTGCTGAGAGTAAATCTACTTTATGAGGCAGCTATATGGGGGAGGGGAATGTTATTTTAACACCTCTCCTACTCAGTGCTCTAGTGGAATGCTCAAGGTCCCAGCCTCTTTTTGTGCTATTTAAGCAGCAAATGATTTTTTACACCAGGAAGACTCAACTCCTTTAGAAAAGAATATTCTTTGTATTCCTATACCCTTTACTAGAGATTCTTAAGATCCTTCCAGATGCAAAGTGCAGAGCTGTCTATTCAGTACCATTTGACCATCTCTCAAATAGCCTGGTGTTTAGTTTCAAGTCATTCATCATGGCTTGAAATACAACATAAGAGGAGGCAAAAGTCCTAAAAGGTCTTTGTCATACTTGGAAAACACACATAGCATACCTGAAGGGGCCCTCTCTATCTTCTATCTTCTCTTGCTTTCTTTCATTGGCCCAATAGCAAGCAGTAGTGATACACAACTCTGGCCCTCCCAAATCTCATGTCCTTCTCACATTGTCAGAGGCATTTAAACTAGAGCAACTCCATCTTGAATAGGGTCTGGGTAAAATGATGCTGACACCTACTGGGCTGCATTCTCAGGAGGTGAGGTATTCTTGGTGCCTAAGGGATGAGATAGGAGATTAGCACAAGACACAGGTCACAAAGACCCCACTGATAAAACAGGATGCAATAAAGCAGCCAGCCAAAACCCTCCAAATCCAACATGGTGATGAAAGTGACCTCTGGCCATCCTCACTGCTCGTTATTGGTTAATTATAATGCCTTAGCATGCTAAAAGACACTCACACCAGTGCCATGACAGTTTACAAATGCGATGTCCAGAAGTTACCCTATGTGGTCTAAAAAGGGGAAGAACCCTCAGTTCTGGAAATCACCCACCCTTTCCCAGAAAACTCGTGAATAATCCACCCCTTATTTAACATATGATCAAGAAATAACCATAAAAATAACCAACCAGCAGCCCATGGGGCTGCTTTGTCTATGGAGTAGCCATTCTTTTATTCCCTTTCTTTTTTTTTTTTTTTTAAATTATTATTATACTTTAAGTTCTAGGGTACATGTGCATAATGTGCAGGTTTGTTACATATGTATACTTGTGCCATGTTGCTGTGCTGCACCCATCAACTC
>NW_012104932.1:158727-195121 GCF_000951045.1 Mandrillus leucophaeus | reverse complement strand
GTGAACAGGCAACCTACAGAATGGGAGAAAATTTTTGCAATCTACTCATCTGACAAAGGGCTAATATCCAGAACCTACAAAGAACTCAAACAAATTTATTCCTTTACTTTCTTAACAAACTTGCTTTTACTTTACTCTGTGGAATCATCTTGAATTATTTCTCACATGAGATCCAAGAACCCCTCTGGGGGTCTGGATTGGGACCCTTTTCTGGTAAGAGCATCGAAAAATACAATCATACCTTCCCAATGGCCATCCAAAGTCTTGATTCATTCCAGTGTGAATTCAAAAGTCTAAAGTCCCAGTCCAAAATCTTATCTGAGACTCCTCTCCTTCTATCTATGAATCTGCAAAATGAAAAACAAGTTAGTTATTTCTGAAATAAAATGGGGGTATAGCCATTGGGTAAACATTCTTATTCCTAGAGGGAGAAATCAGAAAAAAAGAAAGGGGCTACAGGACCCATGCCAGTTCAAAACCTAGCAGAGCATCCATCTTAAAGCTCCAAAATAATCTCCTTTGACTCAATGTCCCACACCCAGGGCACACTGCTGCAAGGGGTGGGCTCCCAAGGCCCTGGGCAGCTCTGCCCTTGTGGCTTTGCAGGGATCAGCCCCAGGGCTACTCCTGTGTGTTGGAGTTGAATGCCTACAACTTTTCCAGGCACCAGGTGCAAGCTACAGGTGAATCTACCATTATGGGGTCTGGAGGATGGTGGCACTACTTCACAGTTCCACTAGGCAGTGCTCCATTGGGAAATCTGTGTGGGGGCTCCAACTGCACATTTCCCCTTGGCACTGCCTTAGTAGTGTGTTCTCTGTGAGGACTCTGCCCTTATAGCAGACTACTGCCTGGGCACCCATGCTTTCTCGTATAGCCTCTGAAATCTAAGCAGAAGCTACCAAGCATTCTTCACTCTTGAACTCTGCATACTCACAGGCTTAACACCACATGGAAATCACCAAGGCTATGGCTTGAGCCCTCTGGAGCAGTGGCCTGAGCTATACGTTGTCTCCTTTGAGCTGAGGCTGGAGCTGAAGTGGCCGGAATGTGGGGAGTAGCGTGTGAGGCTGGGCAGGGCAGCAGTGCCCTGGGCATGGCCCACAAAACCATTTTTCCCTCCTAGTTCTCTGGGCTTGTGATGGGAGGGGCTGCAGTGAAGGTCTCTGAAATGCCTTTGAAGTCTTTTTCCAAGTGTCTTGTGTATTAGCACTTGGCTTCCTTTCAGTTATGCAAATATCTCTAGCAAGTGGTTACTCCACAGCCAGCTTGAATTCCTCTCCCGAAAACGCTTTATCTTTCTCTGCCGCATGACCAGGGTGCAAATTGTCCAAACTTTTATACTCTGCTTTCCTTTTAAATATAAATTCCAACATTAAGTCATGTCTTTGCTCCTGCATCTGAGGCTAGGTTGTTAGAAGCAGCCAGGCCACATCTTGAATGCTTTACTGCTTAGAAATTGATTCCACCAGATACCTTAAATCATCACTATGAAGTTCAAACTTCCACAAATCCCTAGAGCAGGAACACAATGCAGCCAACTTCTTTTGCTAAGGCATAACAAGGGTGACCTTTGCTCTAGCTCCCAATAAATTCCTCATTTCCCTTTGAGGCCCCATCAGTCTGGCCTTCACTGTCCTTATTTCTATCAGCATTTTGGTCACAACCACTTAATAAGTCTCTAAGAAGTTCCAAACTTTCCCTTGTGTTCCTGTCTTCTTCTGAGCACTCCAAACTCTTCCAACCTCTGAGTAATTCTTTGGAATTACTCAGTTCCAAAGGCACTTTCACATTTTCAGGTATCTTTATAGCAATGCCCCACTTCTCATTACCAATTTTCTTTATTATGCTGTTCCTGCATTGCACAGAATACCTGAGAATGGGTAATTTGTAACAAAAGAGATGTAATTACCTCACAGTTCTGTGGGCATTACAAGATGCATGGTGTTAGCATCCGCTCAGCTTCTGGGGAGGCCTCAGGAAGCTTACAATCATGATACAAGGTGAACAGGGAACAGGCATGTCACATTAGGAGAACAGGAGCCAGAAAAGGGGAGAGCAAGGTGCCATATGCTTATTAACAGTCAGATCTCGTGAGTGAGTCACTCACTATTGTGAGGATTAGCACCAAGAGGATGCTGCTAAACAGTTCATGAGAAATCTCTCCCATAATTCAATCGCCTCCCACCTGGTTCCGCCTCCAATACTGAAGATTACAATTCAACGTGAAATTTGGGTGGGAACAAATATACAAACTTTATCAACAACGGGGAAAGGGTTCCCTATTCAATAAAACGTTCTGGGATAGCTGGCTAGCTAGATGCAGAAGATTGAAACTGGACCCCCTACTTTATATCATATATAAAAATCAACTCAAGATAGATTAAATACTTAAATGTAGCCAGGTGTGCTGGCTAATCCCAGCACTTCGGGAGGCCAAGGCAGATGGATTGCCTGAGGTCAGGGGTTCGAGATCAGCCTGGCTGACATGGAGAAACCCCGTCTCTACTTATAATACAAAAGAAAAAATTAACCAGGCATGATGGCAAGTGCCTATAATCCCAGCTACTCGGGAGGCTTAGCCAGGAGAATCGCCTGAACCCAGGGGGCAAAGGTTGCAGTGAGCTGAAGTCATGCCACTTCACTCCAGCCTGGACGAAAGAGTGAAACTCCATCAAAAAAAAAAAAGTAAAACTTAAAATTGTAAAACTCTGGAAGATAACCTAGGAAATACGATTCTGGGCATAGGCCATGGCAAAGATTTTATGATGAAAACACCAAATGTAATTGCAACAAAAACAAACATTGATAAATGAGACCTAATTAAACTAAAGAGCTCCTGCACAGCAAAAGTAACTATGAACAGAGGAAACAGACAACCTACAGAATGGGAGAAAAATATTTGTGCGCTATATATCCCACAAAGACCTAATATCTAGAATCTGTAAGGAAATTAAACAAATTAACAAGCAAAAACGAAACAACTCCATTAAAAAGTGGGCAAGGACATGAACAGACACTTTTCAAAATAAAACATACATGCTGCCAACAAGCAAATGAAAAAATGCTCAACATCACTAATCATTAGAGTAATGCAAATCAAAACCAAAATGAGATACTATCTCATACCAGTTAAGAGTGGCTGTTGTTAAAAAGTCAGAAAATAACAGATGCTGGTGTGGTTGTGGAGAAAAGGTAATGCTTGCACACTGCTTGTGGGAATATAAATTAGTTCAGTTGTTGTGGAAGGAAGTTTGGTGATTTCTCAAAAGAACTTAAAACAGAACTACCATTCCACTCAGCAATCTCATCATTGGGTATATACCCAAAGGAATATAAATCATTCTGCAGTAAAGACATATGCATGCATAGGTTCATTGCAGCACTATTCACAATAGCAAAGAAATGCAACCAACCTAAACGCCCCTCAGTGGGAGACTGGATAAAGAGGACGTGGTACATATACAGCATGGAATACTATGCAGTCATAAAAAAGAACAAGATCATGTCCTTTGCAGGGACGTGGATGCAGCTGGAGGCCATTATCCTAAGGGAACTAACATGGTAACAGAAAACCAAATACTGCATATTCTCACTTATAAGTAGGAGCTAAACATTTAATACACATGGACAAAAAGAAAGGAACAATAGACACTGGGGCCTGCTTGAGGGTAGAGGGTGGAAGGAGCATTAAGATAAAAAAAACTACCTAATGGGTACCATGCTTATTATCTGGGTGACAAAGTAATCCGTACACCAAACCCCTGCGACACACATATAACAAACCTGCATGTGTACCCCTGAACCTAAAATAAAAGTTTTAAAAAAGGAAGGAAGCAGGAAATTTAGTGTGTGGTCAAAAATGCTCAGAGAACATTCCAGGCCTTTCACATGGGAGGAAGGGCTGGACAAAGGAAGTGAATGAACATCAAAAGAAGGGTGGAAGGAGAGAAGTATGTGAACTGTGGTGGCAGCCTTGATGATGACTTCACAATTCCCAAAGACTATCTGTGTGTGGGTGTGTCATATCCATGTTGGAAAGGGCAGAATTGTGTGTGAAACGCTCTTTCTAGTAACATTGTAACATCTCAGGATGACAGGACTTGAATTGTTTCACTTTGACTAAATGTGCAGAAGAGAAAGCTGCCTGGAGACTACTGTATTACACACAGCAGTGAGGATGGCTTATGCCGAAAGGTAGGAAGTGTGATAGATGAGAAAAGCACTGGTGGCATTTTGCCAGCTCGCGATAAGTATTTGGCACATCTGCAGCATCACCAAGAGGTCTCTGATTTAGCAAAAGCATCATAAAGATATTTGGTGTCATAAAAGTAACACTTTATTTAACCTTCCTGTACAAACTTTAGGAGCATTAATCTGTCACAGTAGGCTCCATCTTGTACATGTAAATGGATGAGACTCTGTAATCAAATCCTAAATGTGTATTTGTAGCAATATGGCTTTTCAGAAGAATGTATGATGGGAAGCAACAGACGGAGCAGGGGACAATTAAAGAGATAGCACCATGCTCCACGAGACCTTTTACTCCCTGAATGGACTTTCCCAGGACTGCACTGATTTCTGAATTTTCATCTTTATTTACCAGCCAGCATAACTTTATTGGGACCCCACAAGGCCTCTCCTACTCTATCACCTGCAATGGAGACTCATTTAGGCAGAGAGAAACCTTGCAAGTATGTGATTGAAGGAGCATTCTGATTTCCTTTCAATACCAGTTCCAATTACGGATTGCAGATCTGTGTTCAAAATAGTTTGAGTCTGAGAATGGTCCTAAAGAGAAGATGCTTTGTGATTCTTAGACTTGAAAAGGGCAGGCCGCAGCCTCAGGTCTTGGGATTTCTGTTCAGGGCTGTTCCCACCCATATCGTCCCAGAGAGGCATTTACAGATGTTGCCAGGCCCACTGGATATCTGCCAGTCTGTTTGGAGCTTATGATTTATTGAGACTTAAATTTCAGGAACTAGAAACAAATTCCTCTTGACCAAAACCAAAAATCTTAGATTGCTTTTGTATAAAATATTCATTGTCGGGGGTTGGGGCAGAGGAGAAAGGAAAAGCTTTAGATTTGACTTCAGATCAGAAGAACAAGAATGCATTAAACGATACTGATGTGAATAATATCAGCACATTTTCTTTTTAAAAATCTTTGTAAGATTTGCATATGTATTTATTGTGCAAAGCATATGCATCTTGCCTGGAATATATTTCATTGTGTAGCATATGGTTCCTTTCAGCAAAGGATCTTAAATGACTTTAACAGAAAGAACTCCTCCTTTCATTCACTCCCAGAGAGAAAGGTGCTATTTAAGAGGCAATAACTCTTTCCTAAGGGCTCCACTTAGGCCCTTAGTAACCAACTTGTAACTTGCATGCCCATCAGTTTTTCTCCCTTCACTCTCTCTTGGCAGAGCAGGCTAGACTTAACTGCCCTAGGCAACCCCGGCCCTGCAAATTCATAACAGAAAGCAGAAGCATCTCTTACTCACAGTCTAGAGGTGGGGCTCCTGAAGGGAAATCTAAAGGAATTAGAACCTGGGATACCATTATCCAATAGAACTATAATGTGAACCACAAATGGAAGCTGCATATGTAATTTGGAATTTTCTAGTAGCTATATTTTGAGAAAAGTAGAAAGAAACAAGGAAAATTAATTTTAATAATACATTTTGTGCAATCCACAATATTATAATTTTAACATGTAATCTATAAGAAATATGAGATATTTCACATGCTTTTTTGGTCTTGTAAATCCAGCATGTATTTTATTCCTATAGCACATCTGCTATGGACTAGCTACATTTCATGTTCTCAGTAGCCACACGTGACTAGTGGCTACTGTATTGCATAGCAGAGTTCTGCGGAGGATACCAAGAGTGAGCTGGAGAATTCTATCCAGGTGAACATTATTTTACAGGGCAAAGGACAAATATCAGGGACTGAGATGATGATGGTAGCTGACAGTTATTATTTATGTTACTTTTTTTTTTTTTTTTTTACAATTTACTACTTCTATTACACTTGTGAGTTGTTTGAGTATTTTACATGCATTTATTCAATTCTCAAAAAACACTAAAAGTAGGCAATGTTATTTCCTTTTACAGATGGAGAAGCTGAGGCACAGATATAGATACTGAAAGAGTGTGGAAGAACCTTGTAGACGAGAGGAAGGGGCAGCAGGTGGTGGCGACAGGTGAACAGGGGGACTAGCTACACTCATGTGAGCAGTGAATCGTTCTGTGTTTTCATGTATGCATGGTGTTGAGTTGGTTGGAAAGCTGGGTCCATTGCATCAGCTCTGCTCTACTACATGATCCCTGAGCCATTGTAAAATTAATGCATTTCTCTAGGCAGCTAACTTTCAGTCAAAAAGCTAAGTTGGAAGAGAAACTGAAGATAAAAAGTTTTGAGAACAAGTCTCTACAAACGAAAACTATATTTGGGGGTAACATCCTCCATCCTTAGTCTGGAGTATAAACATTCTGTGACAGTCTGTGTCAAGGCTACCGGTGGGCAACTTCCCCCCACAAACCTTTGAATGTGCATTATGGCCCCCGGGGTAGTGCCCTTAACAACACTACATTGGTACTGCTCAGTGATGTAATAACAATATCCGCGCTTATCTTCAGGCTGCTCTGGTCTAGGAAAATAAAGATCACCCAAAATGAGTAAGGCAAAGACCTCAAGTAGCCTCATACAGAGGGTAGATAGAATTTATGCCACATACTTTTAACACAATGTGACAGAAGTATATCTAAGACCCATAGCAGTAGAGAAGAGGAAGACTGGGAGAAAGGTGAGGTGGGAGAGGAGCTGTGCTGGGGAACAAACAAGGCAGAGGTTTACAAGGAGCAGTAATTCCAAGGAAATTGTGAAGTTCTCCCTGAGGCAAAGTGGGAGAGGCAGCCCAGAGATGTTGTCCTCCTTACTCATAAATTGTGCTGACAGCACACTAGCACTTTTTAACTGAGCAACACAAACACACGTCCAGTCAAAAACTGAGTCATTTGGCATTCACAACATGTTTACGTGCCAAAACATGCCTGACCGGCATTACTCTTTTGCACACCAAAATATAATGTATATTCACTCTAAGAAGCAATAAGGAGTGGTAAAGTTGTTTTTTTTTTCCTCCTTCTCCTTCTTCTTTCAATGGCAGCACTCTGGCTCCACACCCAACATTCTGTGCAATTTATACGTGGGAAAGATTGGAAAGGACATGTGACATCAGTCTGGCCCACACGTTGCAAGGGGAATCTGCTGGCAAATTGCACTGTTGATCCTGCAAAACTAATTGAGATGAGAACACTCTCCTGTAAGATGATATCCTTTTGTTTTTACAATGCCATTAGGGGTATGACATGAATATCCCAAAGTACATTAGGAACGTGAATTTGAAATTCAATAGAGAAGAAGGGGGAGAAACAGGTAGAGGAAAGGGAAAGACAGCGTGCCGTTTCTCGAGATGTGACTCTTAGCACCTTTTTTGCCTTCCCAAGAAGCACTGAGTATTGATAACAATTGTGAAGACTGTGAGGTCTTTCAGTATTTTGGAGAATATTTCACAAAGCAAATTTCAGTCATGTAAAATGGGTAAACATGATGTGAAATGTATTAACACATTTGGTGAATTCTGCAAATATATTTTTACACAATTAGCTTAATTATTTAGATACATATTAAACCTTGCTTGCCTCGAGCAATTTAACATGGAATATAATTTCACATATTATCACAAGAAAAACACATTTATAGAAAATCTGCATCTCTCCTTTCATGATCACACTTCCACTTATCATTATTTGAGATATAAATAGATAGTTTACATTGCAGGGATGATGAACACTGTGTATTTCCAGAGAAACTGTCTCCTAACCCAGTGAACACGTGGTCCCCTGAATTTTGGTCTGTTCATTTGTTGCATTGAAATAGACCTTGGTACCGTTCCATCGGTGATATGATAACAATATCCAAAAGAGGGTACCATATCTATCTCATTCAGAAATTAAGAGATTTGTTTTAATTTATTTTGGAGGGATGTTAAAGTGAAGAGCAGATAGAACTAATTCAAAAAAGAATTGCAAAGGAGGCGGGGATAATTGTAGTTCTGCATATGTGCGTGCTTTTAAGGCAATAGTCGTTACTTCTACTTTGAAAATCCTGCTCCATAGCCATTGTTTATTGTCATTGCATTCATATTTTCAATGAACTGTGTGTAGTAGAACTTCCTGAAGGTGCAAATTATTTTTGGAAGTCCCTTGTTTCAGTCATCTTCCCAACAGAAAAAAAAAAAATGGGAGTATTAATGATAGAAATACTGGATGTGTGTATGGTGATTAAAAGATTTTTTAAAGAGCTTCCACATACATTATTTTATTATGAAACAGCTTGATGATCTAGGCAGTGTTTAGTATTGGCAATTTGCATTTGGAAAAACTCCATTTTACAAAGGGAGAAAATAAATCATAGAAATAACTTGCCATAGTCACTTCAACTGTGACCACACAGACAGAAGTATTTTTATCTAATACGTTTTTGGCATTTTACTATATGACAAGCAATAGCATTTTGAAGCAAAGGGGAATACACACACACATGTGCGCGCGCGCACATACACACACACACGCACACACACATCTTCCAAAAATTATCTTTAAAATTTCCAGTTATGTAGATTTGATCTCCAAAGCAATCACTTTTTTTCCACATTATGTAATTTAAGAGCTTCTGGGGGTGGTAAAACGAGGAAGTTCTCTGAGGAGATGGATGGTCGAAGGGAACAGCAGCATGGTGGCCTCCCAAGCTGAGGCCACTGCGAATCTAAATAGCAGCCTGGTAGCCTGAAAAGGTTTCCTTTGAGGGTAGAAGCCAATCACACAGACAGAAAGACCCTTGACTCCATTTGTGTTACTTTTCATTTAGAACCAAACTAAAGGGGACAAGAACGATGTCTCTGCAGTGACTCTGGGTACGCAGCTAGCAATGACTCAAGCAGTCAAAGCAGGACTCTGTTAGATAATAGAGAATCTGAAAGAGGCCTGGAGTCGTCAGGATGAAGAAATTTACCTCACAGACTTGTTCTCGGCCCAGGTTGGTGTTCATGTCAGTTTAAATCCTTTTTCACTCAATAGCTGAGCCTTGAGAAGGGGCTTTAGCTGCCAATCTGACTGAGAGTTGACATGTCAATTAGGAAAGTCTCTGTTCAGTGATGATCCAGGAGTGGAGGAAAGAGGAAGCCAACGACCTTCACACACCCAGAAAGGGCGAGCCCAGTGCTCCAGGGAGGATGAGTCATTGCAGCCCACCCTTGACATTCTCGTTTCTAATGCACTCATTTCCTACAAACCTGAGAACCCATGACTTGAGGTCTTTGTAAAACTGTTAAAGCCCAATTTTCAGTCTTGCTCATCTGGAGGAAAAAGTTCCTTAGTCAGTAAATGAGGCTCGCTGACCACCCAGCATCCACCTTCCACTATTGGTTACTCTCTCCTCCTCACCCGGGGATAGTATCTCAGAGGAAGAATTAGGGAAAAAAAAAAAATAAAAAAAAAATTTCTCTTTGTGAAAAATGACGAGTGTGGGGCAGGGGCAGTGGGGGTGGGGGGCAGGGGGCAGGGTGAGGTAGAGCCTGTAATGCTCTAGATATTCTATTTGCTGTCTTGCAGTTAGGTGGGGTTATGTGGCTGATCCAGTGGAATGTGTGTGGAAATATATCACTTCTGGCTGCAGCATGAAAAGCTTCAGGTGGGATTCTCAGTTCCCTTCCCCTGCAATGGCAGCTGAGGAAGGCCTGTGTTTCAGAGGTGCAGCTACAGGATGGTTGAACCTCCGTCAGGCTGGTTCCCTGAATGACCACGTGGAGCTGAGCCTCTCACTAACTCACACTGCATACGTCCCATAAGGCGGAATAAGTCCATGCAGTGTTAAATCACTATGATTTTAACACTGTTACCTCAGCGTACCCTTGACCTTCTTAACTAACACAACAGGAGAGCTAAAACTTCAGTAGGATTCTTAAAGCAGTTAAATATTGTAATGAAGACCCATTTTTATTAGAAGCCTATAAAAATACATCTATAGTAGCAGATTTGAGGTTTGGCCTTTTCTGTTGCTGCTCCTGATGTAAAGTATTCAGCAATGAAGAGACAAGCTGAAATGATATGTTCATTAGCAGTGCCTTCTGGAAGACTCACAACATCTGATTGGTTGCCAAGTTTGGTATTTTAATCACTAAACATACCATTAATCACTAAACATACCAGAAATCTGTCCCTTCTCTCCCATTCTACTAGCATTGGGTTAAACTCACCTTGCCTTGTCAAGGTTGTGGCACTCACTCTAGTTACCCTCTAATCCACAGGCCTCGTTTCAGCCCAAGTTCTTTTCACTCATCTCTCAGAACCCATTCAAAAGTTCCCATTGCACTCCAAATAAAGTGCAAAATACTGAATATGGTCCCAAAGGCCCTATGTAATCAGATGATAGGAATGAGAGGCAGGAAGACTGTCCCACTTAACCTACCCCAATGTCCCAAATGGACTCTTAGGGCAAATTTTTCTGTGGTTTAGCTGGCTATTGGAGGACTTAAATCTAGGTTCAAAACAGAATGTTTGGCAAAGAGCTATTTGGTATCTACCAATACCTATTTCCAAAACCGAGGATGGGGGAAGTGGAAGGAGATAAAGATATGGTTGTAATGAAATGGATCAGCATTCATTTAGGTCTCATGCCTCCAAAAACTGTAGCCATTTTGTCAAAGTAATTTTCCAACAACTCACTTGGATCTTGTGACTTCCGTGTTTTAAGACTGTCTGCTAGTCTTCTGTATCATTTGAGGCTTTGTGTGATGTAGCGCTACCAGGCATTCCTCTTGTTCCCCTAAAGGCACCATGGTCGTTCACAACTTCACGCCTTTATATGTGCATTTGGGGTGTGGGGAACTAGAAGACCACTTCTCCCTATTTATTTTCTACTATTTTCATCACTTCCAACGCGCAACTCCAATGTTACCTTCTTGTGAACACTTCCCTAACTCCCAGAGTTAACTGAGCTCTCACAGTAATCAGTTACTAGTTCAGCACCAGAATTGACCATGTTGTGTTATCATTGATAGCATTGTCTTTATGTCATATCATTATCATCATATGTTACATCATATCATATTATGTCCTTTTATGTTTCTCTCTTCCTAGACTGTAAGCTACATGAAGATAGAAACTCCGTATTGTCTAGCTCAGTATCTTTCTTCCTCAAACCCACGGACCAGTTCTAACATCGAATACGGATTATAAACTCTCAGAAAACCCACGGAGCAGTTCTAACATCGAATACGGATCATAAACTCTCAGAAGAAAATGCTCTTTCACCCACCTTTCTTTTGGAGATTGTTAGAAGAGAAAGTATAACCTATTGAGATAGATATATATACATACATATATCCATATATATATATGTTTTATCCCTTTTTTTGACTGTTATCTTGAATGATTACAACACAAAAGCATATTAATAAACGTCACTTACAAATGACTTATTCCTAGAAAAAAATAATCTGCTTACTTCACTCAAGGTGCTGTTTCTGGGGTTCTCCAAGATCCTTGAATGCCAGGAAGAGTCCAAGAACAAAGTGCTGCTGGGTACCAATCTGAGCAATAAAAATGGTGCATCTGCCATCTAGTGGTCATCATGTGTAAATGCACCTGGACTTGAGCAAAGAAGTCTCAAGGGGCATCCCATAGCGAACAGAAAGTAAAACTAACACCTGTAAAACGAATGCCAATAAAAGTAATAAATACCTGTCAACATGGATGGACCTCCTGCTATGTTCTAGACCTGTGTTAAGGGTTTGATATGGATTATTTCATATTTAAGACAATAGTGTGAAGTAAACCCTATCTTTATACCCATTTTAGAGATGAAAAGTTTGAGGCACTGGAAAGTTAAGGCTTCTGATCCAGCTAGCCTGACATCAGAACCCACATCCTTAAAAACTGAATTATAATACGTGGTGGTCAACTGAGCTGAACTCTTCAAGAACATCAATTTCTGTGTTAAAAGATGTAGTAATTATTAAAATGTGTTTACAATTTTAGAGTTGGAAAAATACGTTCACAATGTCTTTTATCTTTTCAACAGCTCCATTATCACTATCTTTATGTGGCAGATGGATAAACTCTCTTAAGATAAATGAAGTAATTGTTTAAAGTCTTAAAGCCAGTAATTGATAGAAGTGGATTCAAACTTGAACTTTAGTCTAAACTCCATATTGTATCTGCTGCATTGCTTTTCAAGTATAGTGATTGATTGAAAAATGTTACAAAATGTTTTCATAAGCTTTTTTTTTAAATACATTTTTATTATTCAAGTGTTCGGTGCTCCACTCTCCTGAAGGTTGAGTAAATCTGGGGCTTTACTCAAGAACCAGATTTTGAGTAAAGAGCCAGGGACTAGCAAAGCACAAACAGCACTGAATCACAAACTCTCTTATCTCCCCTCTGCTGTGCTAAGCCCCCATCTGCCAGAACATTCCATCTCACCACAAATCAAATAACCAGCACCAGATTCCAGACACAAGGAGCAGCCTCTCATTCTTTAAGCTTGGCTCACATATCCAGTTTAAAATATGATGTTTTAGTTTTATTGAGAACCACCAAATCACTGATTACCATTTCTTCCCAATGTTCCAATCCTCTTAGAAAATCTGCTTAGACAATGGTATGGTCAGTCAATGAAGAAGCTGAGTAGCTCCTGTGCCTACTGGTGCTCAGATCAGGACACTATGTAACTGTAAAACACAAATCTCAGCTTCTAGTTATAGGATCTGTTCTTTCCCTTCATTGAAATGCTTTCTCTGTTCATTTTGGCCACACTTCAAGCTTTCCCATCCATTGTCTTTTCAATACATCTTGTTCCTTCTTTAAAATATTTATTAAGATCCAATTATGGAGTCCCTAACCTCAGGAAGGGTGCAATCTAGTAGAATGATATATAAAAATGAAATTAATAGACAGTGCCAGGTGCAGTGACACTCAACTGTAACCCCAACTACTCAAGAGACTGAGGCAGGAAGATCGCTTGAACCCAAGTGTTCAAGACCAGCCTCAGCAACATAATGACACCCTCATCTCTAAAAATTAATTATTGAATAGACAAGATAATTAAAGATTGTGCTAAGTCACAAGAAGGAAATAAACAGCTGATATGATGAAGAGTTCACAGTGCAGGGGAGAACCTGTATTTCTGGGCATTTGAGCTGAAGTCTGAATGTGTAAAGAGGAAGGGAAGTGGGGTGAAGCACAACGAGTGGGATTGGCTGCTCAAGCCCGGCTCAGATTTACTTCTAGGGACTGTTGTCACCGCATGCATGCCGTTGATCTCCTTCCTACCTTTTCTTCTTCCCATCTGTCCTCCTGACCCGCTTGGCATTTGTAGTCCATCAGGACACATCCTTACAAAGATTTACACATCCCTGACCCTTGGGTTTTGTGCATCATGCTTCCATTTAAGCTCCTTAAACCCCTATTTTCTAAGTTCTTCCTGTTTACACCTCTCTTGACAGCCTCAGCGTGGTGGGGTAGGTTAAGAGGAAAGCAGCAGGCAGATTTTTGTGTGAGAGAAAGGAAACAGAAAGGGGTGAAAATATCTGAAAAAAATGATTCTGGATAGACAATGGGTATGAATATAGATGGCTCAGGGCAGGTATGAGTTCTATGATCACAATAATGGGAAGTAAAATGCTCCAGAGAATAAGAATTTTGAATGATAAAAACTTGCTGTTCTCTTAGCACATGGGTGACTTTAAATTACTTGCATTTTGTGACATCAGATGAGAATTAAACTCTTAAATATTTTGCGGCCCACAGAAATCATCCTTCATCACAGCAGTGACAAGTGTGTGGGTTGTTCTTTGGTGAAGTGCATAGAGCCTCAATTATCATCCCTTGATAGAGAAGGGATTATGTGGAGAAGGATGCAAAGTGTCTCTGTAAAAGAATCGTCTTAAGTCAATAATTTGGCGCTCTGTGTGTTTTCCAGTTTCTTTCTAATCCCGCTCAAGAGACAAACAAACATTTTTAAAAGACCAAAATATACTCATTTTTCTTTACTCTTCTTAGGCTGGCAGAGTCAGAAAATCCTTCACAGAAGAGACAAGCTAGATTATATTCAACCTCACGCACCGTCAACACGGTTGTCAGCCATGTAGCATGTTCATTACAGTGACGGTAGAAGAAGCAAAGTGAACACAGCTGGATCTTCAGATCCCAGGTCGAGTCTGCAGGGCTGGCTGTTAGAAACATCATCTTTTCATTTATACACTGAGAAAATTTGATCTGGAAGTCATTGAGGGAGAATATGGAAGCCCCATGATGTCACTCTTATTGAGTGACTTTTCTATTTCTGAGTTTTGGTCAACACAACTAGCAATACAAGCAAAATGATTATTAAAATAATATTTATAGACATACAATTACATAAGTCAGAAATTTTATAGCAGATATATTTCTTTCAGATAATTTATACTGCTGAAACATTTTTCAAAATAATTAATTCCACACTTAAAAAATGTTATATATTCTTTCCTCTTCATTACCACCAAAAAAACCTCAATGTTTTTCTTTTATGGAAAACCACTGTAGCTAAGCAAAACTCACCATGAAATAAATGAAATTATTAGTTATAATAACAGCAGTAAAAACAATTACTCTAATTGTCTGTCTTTTATGGATCTTTGGTTAAGGATTGAATTTTATTGTGTTTGTTTTTAAATGCCATATTTAGAATTATTTTGAGATCTTAAACAAGTGGACCTTTGTTTCTGTTCCAGAAGTTACTGAAAACCAAGCCAAAGTATTCCATATGCTTCTTTTTTACTTAACTACTTAATTAAACCATTCTACTGAAGAAAAGACGATAGTTTCATTCATTCTTTACTAGCTAGTGAATTAATTGATTCTCTTCATAGAGGACATGAAGTTGAGGTTTTGAGGCAAGTTTTCTGGAAAAAGAATAAATATAATATCTGCATATATGTGTCTTTCCATCTTTCTCACATCTGTCTCTACCGTCCATAATATAAAGTTATAGAGAGCTGGCACTGACCTGGTAACATCACAAAATATACTTTTTATATTCTGGAAAACTAGATCAAAGTAAGAGTGTCTTTGGATTGCTTCTTGGATTCTGTAACTGTTTCAAGACTCCATTTGATGATGTCACCTTTTCGTCTCATCTAATTCCCAGTTTTATACAATGGAAACATTCTTCGATCAATAGATTCTAAAACACCTTTGCTCACTTCTCATACAACAGGTCAACTCACTGAATCTTTCACCTTGAGCTGCTATATCCAATTCAGCCATTTCATTTTATTAAGACAAAATTTCTTGAACATATTTCGAATCTCCTGACCCATTCTATTATTTTTTTCTTCATTGAGCTCCTGTATTTGTGCAAGTCATTATGAACCTTAATTAGGACATTAAAATCCTCCACAATGATTCTCTTTTTGTCACTGGAATAGAAGAGCTATCTCTTGCCACTTCCCCCACACTGTCCTTTAAAATACTTGAAGGCACAAAATCGCATGCTCAGCTTATGCAATGTTCTTTATCTTTGCTGAATCATTATATAAGGGGCCAAATCTTCATATACTGTAAACTGTAAAACAGCTACAATATTTGGTAGGTCCACTTGCGTCAGTTGTCTATTTTAGAAGTTTGAAATGAAGATGCTTTAAAATACTCAGCTATGCATTGCCAAAAAATTAAGAAAACAGACTCAGAGAAGAAATGTACTGCATCTGACAAGATAAGATATGTGTTCCTTTTGATTTCCATCAGGTCTAGCCAGCCAGTCTGTCTGTCCATGTGTTTTTTACTGCCTGGGGCCAGCCAGTTACTTACCCTAGGAGTGATTGGCACACACTCTCTCTTTCTTTCTTTCTCTCTCTGTCTCTTACTCTCTATCCCTCAGCAAGTCAACAAACCTCATGCTCAGAGTTTTTGGAATCTGTGTCCCGAGTCATCACCGAATGGTCCAGATGCTGCTGCTATGCAGAGATTCAGGGGAATTCAAGTTTCATGTGTGAACTCTGACCTATGGGTCAGGAGCTGGGGTGCTGGGTAGAGATTCTCTGTCATTTATCCAGTTTGTGAACTGCTCTGAGGCTCTGACATACAGTCTGTCCAGAGAAGTATCATGTGTGCTGCTGAGCAGACGTTCCCGCTAAGTAACCTTCTGGGTCTCTGAGTTTCATCAAGAAGCGGAGGCTGAGCATAATGCACCACATCACACTGCTTCCCATTCTTGCTGCATCCTCGCCTCTTTCTCATCCTTGCTTCCCTGGATTTGTGGCTCCCAATAAGGCATCGGCACTTAACCCTTGACTCAGGCTCTGCTTTTTAGGGAGCCTAGGCAAAAGCAAATCCAACACCAGCAAGAGGCTTCTTTATCTTTGTCAAGTTGAGAGTCTGTAAAAATTACTGAGAAATCTCCAATGGCACACTTAGTCTGTATTTATGAGTTTCAGAGTTTGACTGAATACTCACATTGATAGGTGCAGGTCCTAACGTAAATTATCTAGGGCCTGATTGTATTTAATATTCACATTTGGAATGTTATGAGATCTTTGCTTTTGTTTATAGTTTTAACCGTATCTTGTATGAACATGATTATGAGAAGAAACAGAGAAGCCCAAAAGAAGGGACATATTCTAAAATGTAACCAAATATACTCTTCAGAAATATTAGGCCAAGGAAAATAAAGAAAGACTAAGGGGCCATTTCTAATTTAAGGATGCTGAAAAGAGATGACATCTCAATGCAATGCATGCTCCTTGATCAGATCCTGGCCCACCCATAGAATGCAGGGTAACTTCCCTGTCTCAGATTCTTTAATCAGAAGTGCAAAGTCACTTTTGCCATGTAAGGTTACATATTCAAAGGTTCTGGGGATTAGGATGTAGAATTATTCAGTTTACCACACTGTTAGCAGTAGTATAAGTATAATCAGAAGTTATCCCAAATTAAATGAGAATAACACATACATGTGACTAGCATAACCTCTCAGTAAACACTCAATAGGGCTTAGATTCTTCATCTCTTAAAAAAAAAAGGAAACATATTTGATAACCTCTAGTGCTCCCAGTGACCATCTTGGTTCCCCTAGATAAAATAAGAAGACTCAAAATAACTATCCAGCCACTTCAATTCAAGAGAATTAAAAAAGCAAATAAATATAGCTAGTGTATCTGTGTTGGTATGAAAATTCTCAAGAAAAATGAGATTTTAAAAAATGTTGGTTATTTTTTGAGAAATCTGCATTTTTTGCCTTTGTCTATTTCGTGGTGAAGACCTAGCTCAAGTGTCCTTTCTGCTTTCTCATAGCGTAGATAGAACGATTACCTTCATAGTTTTTTTCTGGTGTGCAGTGAGCCTGCTTCAAGATGTTAAAAGACCATGAGCCTTACAGGCCCTAAACAGAGCTCACCCTTGCACTTTCAATTGGGGAAGTTATTAAAGACACAGCAGGACTAGACATTTTTAGAAACTTCCCTGAACAGGGGGAGGATCTGCACTTAAATAATAATAATTGTTTTAAAAAGCCGAATCGCTCAGCTAAACCTGCAGCTGATCTGATTTTAGTTGCTTTAAGGTATATTTTATGACACTGGAAACATGAGAACATGTGTTATCTGGCCTGGGGGGAAAAGCAGCACCCCTAAATTCTAATAGTTTCTTTTCCAATCCAAAGGAAATCTCTTAAGACTTTAAAAGGTTGGGTTAACAACACTGAAAATATTTTTATTTTTCACACTCCTCTGCTTTTCTTGGTTCCATCTGGGACCAGAAGCCAGCACGTTGAAATACCAGGAGAAAGGCAGTCCTCAAACATTTCCAGCCTGACGAGAGGCAGGAAATAGCAGAAAGCTCAGAAGGGCAGATTTTCTTTTCTGCCTACAAGATTTCCAGGCTAATTTAATATGTTAACAAGTTTGCATAGGTATTACTGGATGTGACTTGGGAATACCCGGGTTTGGAAACCTGTTAGGGTTTTTGTGTCACAAAAATGAATTATTTATCTTTGTTGTCATTGTGTTATTAATGTTTAATGTCAATGCATTATTTTAATTTATGTAACAACTTTTATGTGGGAATTCTGACATCTTCAGATAACATGACTCTGGCAATTATTTGCTCTGAAAAGGTCTCATTAAGAGATCAGCATTGAGACGGAAAGTTATGATTTTGCTTAAAAAGCAAACACGATGTTGGTTTCAGTTCACTGACAAACAGAGCTAAGTCTTTATTTAGTTATATGAATAAATGCAAGAAAAAGTAGGAGTACTGATTGTTTTAAAAAAACCAAAATGATTTAGCAAAGAATGTAAAAAATATCTCAATATTTTCCGCACATAAGTAAACTCACCAGCTCCAAGTTCTCCAAATATGGCTCCAGCATGCTTTGGAGGAGCGAGAGCCAACTCTCATGAGTCAACAAAATAAAAATACCTTCAGGGAATGATTTAATAGCTACTTCCCATTCCTGGTTGTAATAGAATAGGCCTAATCTATTTATTTTTTTAATCTGCAAGACATTGTAAAACTGGGACTTTGTTTGATGCCTGAACCTTTTCACACACTCACATCGAGAAATGTGAGAGACTCCAGGGAAGACAATAATCTACAGCAGCAGCTCTTGGTCATAAGGGATTTCAAGATCATGGAGATCAATAAGACTGAGCTCTCACACTTTTCCAAAACAGTCCCAGAAGCACAATGGATTTAATCCATACTAAGCACGCACTGATGTGAAATTTGTTTGCACTGGGTTTTTTAGATCATTAACATGCTGAAGATGGGTCCTGTGTCTGTAATGTGTCCTACACAGCACCTCCAGTGGGTTCTAGTCATCATACAGCATATGTGGAGCAGCCAGTCCTAGGTACCAGAAACTGGGGCCTGTTAGATTAGAAGAATGACTCCATAGCTATTTTTGATGAAATAAATGATTTACATGTTTCATCATCAAACATGTATTGACTTTTAACAATATGCCGTGGACTATACCATGCTGTAGATATTCAGCGATCTCTGTCTTTATGGAGCTTACGGTACCCTAACAGAATACAGACAATAAGTGGGTTCGAGGACAAACATGAAATCACAAATTTATAGAAATGCTGAAAAAGAAAGGAACAGGTTGCAAAGTGAGAGAGGAAGAGTCAGGAAAATCCAATTGCTTTTCAATGTGCAATCTGAATCCACTCAGAACAGAGGACCAGCACTCCAAGGAAGCACGTTCTATAGCCATAGTGTGTGAACAGCCAGATCTGCCTTCAGCCCGTTGACAAGAGGAACAGCAAAAATGTGTTATACCTAGATATTTTATTGCAATCTATCGAACTGACAAGGGCTGATATCCAGAATCTACGAGCAACTTAAACAAATTTACAAGAAAAAAACAACCCCATCAAAAATTGGGCAAATGATATGAACCGACATTTCTCAAAAGAAGACATTTATGCAGTCAACAAACACATGAAAAAAAGCTCATCTTCACTGGTCATTAGAGAAATGGAACTCAAAACCACAAGGAGACACCATGTCATGCCAGTTAGAATGGCAATCATTAAAAAGTCAGGAAACAACAGATGCTGGAGAGGATGTGGAGAAATAGGAACACTTTTACACTGTAGGTGGGAGTGTAAATTAGTTCAACAATTGTGGAAGACAGTGTGACAATTCCTCAAGGATCTAGAACCAGGAATACCATTTGACCCAGCAATCCCATTACTTATAACCCAAAGGATTATAAATCATTTTACTATAAAGACACATGCACACATATGTTTACTTAAGCATTATTTACAATAGCAAAGACTTGGAACCAACCCAAATGCCCATCAATGATAGATTGGATATAGAAAATGTTGCATATATATACCATGGAATACTATGCAGCCATAAGAAGGAATGAGTTCATGTCCTTTACAGGGACACGGATGAAGCTGGAAAACATCATTCTTAGCAAACTAACACAGGAACAGAAAACCAAACACGGCATGTTCTCACTCACAATTTTGAGTTGAACAATGAGAACATATGGACACAGAGAGGGGCCTGTTGGGGGGTGGGGGGACAGGGGAGGGATAGCATTAGGAGAAATACCTAATGTAGATGATGGGTCGATGGGTGCAGCAAACCACCATGGCACGTGTATACCTATGTAACAAATCTGCACATTCTGCATATGTATCACAGAACTTGAGTATAATAAATAAATAAACAAATAAATAAATAAAAAGAAAAATGTGTTATCCATCTTCTGACTTGAACCTCTTTGGCTTCTCCAAGCATAATTGTGCGGCCTCTTACCTCAGCCTTGCTACGACCCATTCTCTTCCTCATCTCTCCCACCAGCACCCTGGCCTTGGGGAAAAGTCAAGCTAAGTGTTCCAGCTGTACTAGACACCTTCCCCACTGCCCCAACCATATGGCCTCCCAAGTCCATGCTTGTGGGGTGCTAAGTTTTCTCATCATTTCTAAGTCTCCTCGTAATTTCAAAATCTATAGGTGCCCTTTACCAGTTGTAGGAGTCATGAAGCTTTCATGCCCAGCACCCCCTTGTTCACCTGAACTGCATGTTCTCAATTCATTTACCTTCTCATTGAAATTGCATTGGTAACCAGGGTGAAAACAAGGCCGAACTCAGGTAGGACAGTGGTGAAGAAGTTGATGACGGAGGCTCAAGGAACAATGGGACTGTGCCCCAAAGCTGTGAGTATATGGGGTTCACAGGTAGGATGAAGAGAACATCAGATGAAATTGTGGTAAGCATGAGCTTGTGTTTTCAGCCAAATGAGGGAATGAAATTAGATTTTTGAACTTCTACCTCGCTTGCCAATGCATTATTTTTTGTAAACTTGCTTCAGTTACCTAGAGTAGGATTTCTAGGATAGAAGTGCTGAAAATAAACACTTATATAAAACTGTTATGGGAAAACTTCATACAACTCTGGAATTTAATTTTTAATAATATTAAAGCAATAATTGAAATTAACACTAGTGATCAACTTTGAATTTTTACTTGCCATCCTAATTTTAGGGCTGAATTTTACTTGTAAGGCAATAAATTGAATTAGGATTAATATGTAATATTAGGGAACCACCTGCCTTGTTTAGACAGGGGAAATAAGCAATTACAACTTAATTACAATGCATCTCTAAAATGTTGGCACCCAAGAAGGAAGAAGAATTTTTAAGAAATCAGGCTTGTTCAATCTTCTGATCTCAGTTGAGTTCTTTTTTCATTGATCACACCCCAAAAGTACTGAAGTGTTTCTCAAAAGAGGGTAGCCAAGCTAGTTAATGACCTCACCCACCCACAAGAGTTGGCTGAATTCTTTCCCTTGTATATAGTTCCTTTGTGAAAAATATTTACAGTTATGCCTTCTAAGGCTTAGAAATAACCAGCTGTTTCTGCCTTTATGCAGAATTCTTGTAAATATTTATATGCTTTAACATCTCAGTTTTAGGTCCTGAATGATTGATATGAGGGCCTTATCGGTACAAAAGATTAGATAGTTGTTCATTTTCTAACTATGGGAAAAGGATACACAATCTTACTCTTCATGGACATCATTCCCAGAATCCCCTGAAAGAAAATAGTTTAATCCAATGATCTTCTAGTTCCACTACATTTTTTTTTTTTTTTTTTTTTTGGCCATTGAGGGTTTTTATATTTAGCTTTGTTTTGTGGGCAGGTAGTTATTCAGGCTGTGTCAATAAAGGCAAAACATTCACTCTTTATTTAACTAGCTTGTCCACTCAAAGCTGGAGTTACAAAGATAAATAATGCACAGACCCTGCCCTTAACACACTTATGACTAGTGTGAAGGGAGGTGATGAAGCTCAGATGCTGTGAGTGAAATGGAGGGTAACAGAGAAAGTTTCCCAGGCTGCATGGTCCTTGGCCAGAGTTCCAATGGATGAATAGGGATTTAACAGGCAGAGCCATAAAAGAGGGAAGGTCTTTCCAAGGGGAACAAATAGCATCATAAAGGCATGGAGGAATAAAAGAACATGGCAGGTTTAAGCAAATGAAAGAGTAGAGTGGAAATGAAGGATGGAGTCCATATGGGGAAATAGCTAGAGATAAGTGGGCAGGTCATGGCATTTGCATGACTGGGCTAAGAAGTTTGGAGATTTCTTTGCAGCCACTGAAGAGTCATAGAAGGACTTCAGGTGGAAGAACAATATGGTCACATTTCTATGTTAGGAAGATGTTCTGGTGGCAATGTGGAGGAGAGATTGGAGCAGGTCAATAAGACACCAACATTTTTCAGGCACATATTGAGCTAGGCTGGAGGGAAGTATTTCATGCTGGAGCCAAGGCCAGGACACTGGGAATGGAGAGAAGTGCTTTGGGATCTGTGGGATCTGGTGACTGGCTGGATGTGGGATAGAGGGAGTCAGAGAAACCCAGGGTACCTCCCAGAAGCTGGAGATTCGATTGGATGTAGAAGAGAATGGAGCAATTTGTCAGGGGTGCAATCTGTGTTATGGTCAAAGAAGGTAATCAGAGGAAAAGGCCCAAACTCCAGTTTACAGTAATCACCGACAGGCAGGCAGTGTGGGTTGACTGTGTAACAGGCACTTGCCTTAGTGTGTTTTGTATGTACAGGATAAGGACTGACAACACAGACTCAGGATCCAGATTGTCTGAATTCACATTCTACCTTTGCCACTTACTGACTATATGACTTTGGGCAAGTTACTTAACCCATCCATACCTCAGTTTCCTCCTCCACGAAGTGAGATGATAATAACACCAACTTCAAATTGTGGTGGTAAGGACTGAATAATTTAAGTATTTCACTTAGAGGAGTGAGTGGCAGGAAGACAATTTTTCATTGAACATGATTATTGTTATTGTTATCACATGTATTAGCTCATTTAAACCTCAAAAAAATCTATAGACATAGGTACTATTATCTATTTTTCAAAGAAGGAAGTTGGAGCACAGAGAAGTGGTAGCACTAGGAGATCAAACCAAGCAGCCAGACTCAGGTGCTTTTACTGTTAACTTCTTCACTATAGTTCTCTGTATACTGTTTTGGGAGTGAAGCTCAAGGACGTGCACTAACTACAAGGTAGAAGCAGGGAGAGGTGTGAGTGGTAGCGGAAGGAGGTAGAGGCAGGAAAAGGTAGGTGTGGTAGGGGAAGGAGGTAGAGGCGGGGAGAGGTATGCGTGGTAGGGGAAGGAGGTAGCAGCAGGGAGAGTTATGAGTGGTAGGGGGAAAGAGGCAGAGGCAGGGAGAGGTATGTGTGGTAGGGGAAGGAGGTAGAGGCAGGCAGAGTGTGAGTGGTAGGGAAGCAGGTAGCGGCAGGGAGGGGTGAGAGTGGTAGGGGAAGGAGGTCCCAGCACTTGGCATTATAATCAAAGCAATGCCTAAGCTTCACACTCTGCTGGAAGTGCTGCCACCATAACCAGCATGTCACCTTGCTGATTTCATGACAAGCATTCATTCCTTCTCAGGCGGGAGACAAATATCACCAATGCTCCTATCTTCAACCATTCGGCTGATTCCTACTTTCCCACACCTTGTTCCACGACTGCCCAGACAAAAGAAATGCCCATCAGACCACTGCTATAAATGAGCTTAATATGTCCCACTTTCAGTGCTGTTTTCTCTGTCCACATAAATGAGATCCTTTGCTAAATTTGGAGTTTTCAAACCATTTTTATGGAAAGAGGCAGTTTAGTGTAATGGTGTAATGGTTAAAAATGTTTAGCTTGGGTATCAGAAAGATCTGTTTGGCTTTGCTAACAACTAGTCAAATTTAGCAAATAAGTGTCAGACATTCAGTTAAATTTGATTTTTCAAATAAACAATGGGTACATTTTTTTTAGTATATCAGTATACTGTCAGCCCACATCCTGAGATTCAACCAACTGCGGATTGAAAACATTAGGGAAAAAATTAAAAATTATAATAATACAACAACAAAAAAGACAAACAAAAATACAGTGTAGCAACTATTTACATTGCATTTTCTCTGGATTTGGTACTATAGTAACCTAGAGATAACGTAAAGTATACAGGAGGATGTGCATATGTTATAAGCAAATACTATGCCCTTTTATATCAGGGACTTAAGCATCCCTAGATTTTGATATCTGCAGGACTCCTGGAACCAATCCCCACAGATATGAAGAGATGACTATATTTAGTATATTTCCTGGGACAGACTTTCCTAAAAAAAATTATCCATTGTTTATCTGGAATTCAAATTTAGTGGGGTATTTTGCAATTTATCTGGAAACCTTATAAGGTATTTAATTTTGTGGTGCCTCGATTTTCTCACCTATAACATAAGGCTAGGGAAAGATAATAATAGTGACTATGATTGAGATTTTCTCTAAAAATTAAATGAGATAGCGTGTGTTAAGTCCATAGGAAATGGCTCAATATGTATTCATTGTTGTTATTTTTACACTGTACAAGGATTATGATGAGCTGGTAAAATATGAGGTAATCTTTCAGCACTGATCTTTCAACAACATTTTTAAAAGCTTTACCAGTGGAAACGAGGTACGTTTTATCCAATATATCTTTATGCATCTGAAAAATAGAAATATAAATACAACTTGATTTTTCTGTCTTTTTTTTTCTTTAGGAAAAACTGGGTAAATAGCTCTTATTTCCCAATATAATTTTCATATTTTCTCCTAACTCTTTTCCCCATAAGCTACCTGCCAAGCTAACTTTATAACGAAGAAGAGGTTCCAGGCACTGAAGCCTTTATCATTAAAGATAAAGTGGAAGCAACATGAGGTAGTGCTCATTAATCTTCCCTTATTTCCTTGGGAAGAATTTGGCAAAAACAGATTCTACAAACTCAGCCAGCCATCTTTGAGGCTATTTGCCCTGGGCCAATTATATATTACACGATAAGCATACCCGATAATTAACTAATGAATTGGTTTCTCTGGGAAACGATCAGAAGTGTCAGGGATTGAAGAATGTTTAGATTGCCTCTCTGAGTTATGCTGAAGAAACATCTGCTTGTTTTTTCTTCAATCAACATGCACCCTGTAGGGTCCCAAATTCAAAAATGATTACATTTTATGTCATTTATGTGCCTTACAGTTTGACAAATTTACCTTGTAAGAATAAGTGATTCCATGTTCAATTTACGTTGATCCCATTTTCATCCAAACATCCAAAGAGAGAGAACCATTATAGATTGATAAAAGCTGCTGATTGATCTATTGATTTCCAGACCTTAAATCTCCTAGGGAAGTCTTTGTAAAGTTCGTGTTCATAAAATTCTTGTTCTGCCACAAAAGCTCCCAGTGGATTGTGTTTCTCAACTACAAGGAAAATCATCAGGGACAAACCCAGAAAATGTTTCTTTAGTATACACTAGGCAGGAGGGCCTTCCAAATTCAGTCTCAATCTGGTTTCTTCAAAGGTTTATTTTTATTTCATTTTTGAAAACTTTTAATTTGAAGAGGGGGGAAAAAGCCCTTTAAAGCATAACAACCCGCAGTGATGTAAGTGCCTTTCTGTCTCATATATAATCATGTCTGTTTGGACGTGCTGGGTGTCATGTCCAGGGCTGTGGTGCCACATTGAGAACAATATTGAACTAAATAGTTTTGACAGAACAGCCAGACCTTTTCTTGGGGCTCCCGCTATATTGCATATCTGCTTCTTTGTACACAACGGGGTGGGCGACTGATGGAAAGCAGAGAGTTCAATTGTGGTTAGAGTCTGCAAAAGAACCATCAATGGAAACTCTTTACTGATTTGCACTATCGCCTGGGAGACAGAGTACAGATGACTGTATTTTCCAGGTTATCAGCTACAGGAAAAAGCAAAATCGGTTTTCTGAAATGTGTACTCTGCTACAATAAATGTTGTGAGTTCTATGCATGCAGATAAATGTCAGCCTACGTGGGTAGGCTGAAAAGAACTTTGTGAACCTCAGCTCCTCTTTTCCATTGCTTTATGGAGGGTAGTTTATGGGTACTTGGTTGTGTGAGTGAACTCAAGGTGCATTTGTCTCTAGGCGGAGAGTTGTGCATATTTATTGACAAGGACTTCGTCTTTCTGATTGTGTGATTTACTGGGATAATTTATTGAGAGTTTAACTCAATGATATTAAGTGTTAGTGCCACCCTCCCAGACCCCTGCTTCCATCCCAGAGGGTAGCTCAGCTTGTAATCCTGCGTGTCCCACAGTAGACTCGAGAGGCTTTGTTTTCAGAGGTGAATTGACCAAAATAATGGAGGGACTCAGAGAATGGAAAGGTAGAATCTACCAAAACTGGTTGATATTTTCCAGAAGGAAAAAAAAAAAAATGCATTCTAGGGCCTTCATGAGTGATGGAAAGATCTGTATCAGACTCCTAAGCAGAACTGAGACAGATACACATTTGATGGTTTAGCAGGTGGATGCTGACGGGACCTCTCTCTGAGAACAGTGTTCACTGAGCTTCAGTGAAGGATCACGGTGCCTGTGCCTGGCACGAAGGCAACGGGAATTGAGAACTACTATCTCTTATGCATAACCAGTCTCCAAGGCTTTGCTTGGCTTCTCTGGTCTGGGTTGTCATTGCTCCTTCTATTTAACCTGTGTTCCTTTCTGCCGTTGGAATTTGGGACCATATTCTCTTTCAAGTAGGCTTTTCAGCTTCTGTCAGTACACTCTTTCAGGAACAACCAGGTACTGTACAAATTTCTCAAGCAAGGCAACTGGTCCTTTACTATTGATATACCTTTTTAAAACTGCAAAACAGTTTTCACAATTATTACTTCTCTTTTCTCTCCATTTAAATAGAATGTTTGACACAGAAGGAACCACCGAGTTTACCTTGTATTGGCCATGCAAGTTCACACAATGACCACATGGGCTTACTGAATTACTACAACGGGCTGAAGACGGAATCTCATTCCACTGATAGTAGCATTTATCTTTCTCCAAAGGTTATTCTGATTTTGTCACCTTTCTTGGCACTCACTGTCACTAGAAAAATTGGAATCTCTCTATTCTGTGTTTCAGGTCTTCTTCACATATACAGTGGCTAAAATCTTTTAAATTAGAGGTTGCAAGTTGGCAGCTCATGGCTAAGTTCAGTCAGTAGATTTATTTTATCTGGCATGGTTGTTATTCAAATTTGAATGGCATTTAAATTTTTTTAAACCAGAAGATTTGTAATAAAAATCTTGATTTTTCTTTTGGAAATAAAATTCAGATAATCTGGCATCATTAGGTACACATGCCCACTGCATCCGTCTTCCAGAGCTGGATGATGAACGTGACCTAAGCTGAACTTACTACACATCTTTCCACTCCCTTGTCTCCCTGCCCAGGTCTACTTCTTTCGTTAGCATTTGTTGCATGGCTCTTGTAGGCATACTTGTTTACATTCTCCTTAAACTAAACCGAAACAAATGGGTAAATTGGAATCGGGGTAAAGTTCAAGGGCAGTGAAAAATCAAACTTTCAAGCAAAGACCATGACAAGTTTAGATACTAGTTGAAGCTAAAAGACATAGATCATAATCTAAGCAGAAGAAGATGCAGCAATGGATAAATTTACTAGTCTATTGCTAGGTTATCAAATTGCCCTAACATGCACTGACTAAAATTGATTAACAATCCATTTTTATCTCCCAGGGTCTATGGGTCAAGAATATGAGAGTGGCTTGCCTGCTCAGTTCTGGCTTGGGGTGTCTCCCGAGGTTGCAGTCAGACAGTAGCAGGGGATGGGGTCCTCTCATAGGGTCTGGAGCACAGGGAGATTCGATTCCCTGAGCTGAGACAGCCAGGGCTCCTGGAACATGAATCTCTGGCTCTATGCCATCTCTCCACATGGTCTCCCCAGCAGGGCCATCAGGGCTCCTAAGCCACGTGTCCCAAGGGAGAGATGCAGATGGAAGAAGTTACTGTTGCCCTACGTTATGCGTTAGAGCAGACAGAAGTCCCCACTCAGATTTGGAGGGAACACGGCCCCCGCCTCTTGGTGGGAGGGGCAGCAGTCACACTGTAAAAAGAGCTTGTGGGATGAGAGTTGTATGCCGGCATGTCCATCTTCGGAAAATGCAGTTTGCCGCAAACAGAAGTGAGAAATAGGGTCAGAAACTAAGAAATTCTGAATGATGTAAAAGCAAATCAAAATTTAGGTTTCCTGAGAAGAACAAGAATAGAAAATAATGTCTGGAGACTGGAATATCTGCTTGCAAGTGTTGGCTTTGCTTTTCTCCACTTGACCGTAGCCCAAAGATTAACTTGGACATACTCAGGCCACTTAGCATCACCAGGTTCTGAAACTTTCACCTGCCCACCCTAGACAGGATCATTTGCTATTACCTAGTTCTCCATTTCAACTAAACAAGTGGCCTTACTGTCTCCTGTGCGTATCTGGTCTTGAAGACTCTGCCTGGCTCCTCTGATCCGGGTTGCTCTCGCTCCTCTTATTCCATCTGTGCTCCTTTTTGCCTACAGACTTTGGGACACATCGTCCTTTAGGCAGCCTTTTCAGCTTCTGTTGGAAAACTCCTTTAGGGACCACCACATACTGTACTTACTTCTTAAGCACGGTAACAGGCCTTTTTACTATTTATATGCCTTTTTTAAACTGTGAAAAGGTTTTAACAATTGTTATTCCCCTTGCCTCTCCATTTAAATAAGAGTTTCTGATATAGAAGGAACCTCTATTTTCTCTTTTTGAGTGGGGAAACAGAAGCCAAGATAGGTAAGGAGCCTGTCCAGGCTTCCATAGCTAGAAGCTGGAGGAGAGGGTCACAGCCTGCACCTCCTGACTTGTGGTTTGGAGCTCTTTCTGTTCCCTAGGGGTCAACATGGGTGAGTAGCCCACAGGCCTGTACAAGGCTGGTCAATATACAAGAAGCACTGTGTATTTGGCTGGCACACGGTGTTTTGTTTTGTTTTGTTTTTAAGCCTTGTACGTAGGACACATACTTGACAGTTATCTGCAGGCTCCACTAATCTCTACCACCAAATCCCTTCTCATATTTCACTACCTGGGTGGCCACTGAAGGCATCTGAAGGTACCCCCCTCCCCATCCCCTCTACATCCTCCTAAAGGGAATAATTTTACTCAACAGAAATAGATGACTCTTGTTGATCCTCTACATGCTGGACAATTTATATGTACTAACTCACTTAATATTCACAACATCTCTACTTTTATCCCCATGCTAAAGATGAGTAAACCGAGACACAGAGTGGTTAAGTAATTTGTCTACATTCTAACATGTGGTAAAGACTGAGAGCTGGAATTTGATTCCAAGCACCCTGACAACAGAGCTCGTAATCTCAACCACTCTGCTGAAGAAAGTCTAGATAGACAAAACGCAGTAATAATAAATTTGGGTGGATCTATTTTGCTAGAGTAGTCATTATATTTTCAAATTTATAAAATCTATCTATAGGTTTATATTTGAAAGAGCAGGATGCTAGAGCATTCATATCCTAATGCAGCTCATCTTCAGCATGAAATATTGTCCGTGTGTCATGAAAGGTGAATTTCACTACTTTAAAAATGCCAGCCATATGGGATTGATATTTCATGCTAAAACTTAAAACTTTAAGCATTTTTAACCAAATCACCATCTTAATCTTTATTTTAGTCTCCAAATGTTTTTGTGGCGAGTGTAAAGATGAATGGAATTCAAAAGTGGCCATTAAGATTACTACCGCATGATGGAAACTAGAGCCTACTATATAAATCTAAATCCCTCCATAAATTTAAGAAAAGATTTACTGTTCAAAAATAAAAATATAAATCATTCTCATTTTCCAAATCATTGCTGCTGATGATCGTACCCAGCATGGTGAGAGATCACTATATTATTCTGGATGTAGTACTATGTTTAAATTTACCAAGGAGTCTCAACTGCCCACGGGATTTACTACTTCGTGTACTTGCCAAGATAGAAGGTATTTCTGCATAATTCCTGCAGTTGAACATTATTGATGCTCTAAATGCATGGAACATTTAATATGTGTAGCAAGTCCAGCAAGATCAGTTATTGAAATGAATTATAATTTTTATACCAAACCATTGAAGGCCCAATCAGAAAATTGATCACTTTTGGGGAAACTGTCTCCTTAATCTTTCTTATTTACAGTACAGGATTCAGCAGCAGGAGCAATTCACAGTAGGGTCAGATTGTGGTGGGTCCAGAGAGCCAGACTAAAGCATTTGAACCCTTACAGATAACAGGGATCACTTAAGGTGTTTTGAACAAAGTGAGTGACATGATCAAAGAAATGTTTGGGGAAGGTTAATCTGGCAGTGATGTGTAGAATGTTCTCCATCACGTGGTGACAAGAAAATGGACGTGTGGACAGAAAACTGTGAATTAACTCATGTCAGCATCTAAAGAACATACCAAGTTTAGCAGTTACCAATCCAGACTAGCCTCAGGCCCATTATCTTGAATGCTCTGATCACCTTTGAGTCGTAAGTTTTGGAACTCCAGGCCATTACTGACTGATGGAATTTGTAGATTTCTTTGGAGGCCTGGGGAGAAAGAAGGGGAAGGAAACTACCATATGGTCAGAGACACACCTATGGGTGTGTTGGAATTGGCATGGAGGAGGACTAGTGAGGCACGTTAAGTCTGAATTCATTGATGACATTCTTTCTGGATCCTTGGACTCTTCTAACTTCCTGTTTCCCTGAGTTGCTCTAATTTTTTTCTAGTTTCAACTAGAAAAAGTTTTCTGTACTCTCTGCAGCAGATGCGCAGCCCTCTGGGAAGTTTTGATAGCTTTACACACTGGTACAGCCTGGGCAGGTGTCTCTTCTACCTAGTGCTGAGTGTGTGGGCAGGCATTTCTCAAATTAATCCACTACTTATATTTCAAGACGTAAGATAAGTCATCTTCTGCAATGCCATAATGCACAACAGTTGACAAATCACTCATTCAAAATATTTTCCTAGCCAGTTTGGCTAATAATGTTTCCTTATTATTTACTGTAATATTAATTATTATTACTATTTTTATTATTTATTTTGGTAATAATGCTCTATTGTTTCAGAAAATTCAATAGAACTTGGAAGTGATTCCACATTTTAAAAATTTCATGATTTTGGCCAGGCGTGATGGCTCATGCCTGTAATCCCAGCACTCTGGGGGGCCAAGACGGGCGGATCACGAGGTCAGGAGATGGAGACTATCTTGGCTAACACGGTGAAACCCCGTCTCTACTAAAAGTACAAAAAAATTAGCCAGGTGTGGTGATGGGTGCCTGTGGTCCCAGCTACTCGGGAGGCTGAGGCAGGAGACTGGTGTGAACCTGGGAGGTGGAGCTTGCAGTGAGCCGAGATCGTGCCCCTGCACTCCAGCCTGGGCAACAGAGTGAAACTCCATCTCAAAAAAAAAAAAAAATTCCATCATTTTGTTCTTTATAGTATAGCATGGAGATGTATCTGTCTTAAATCAGGGGTGAGGAAGCTCTCTCTTTCTTTCTTTCTTTCTTTTTCTTTCTTTCTTTCTTTCTTTCTCTCTTTCTCTCTTTCTCTCTCTCTCTCTCTTTCTTTCCTTTCTTTCTTTCTTTCTTTTTCTTTTTTTGTAGAGATAGAGGTTTCACTATGTTGACCTGGCTGCTTTCTAACTCCTGACTTCAAGCAATCCTCCCTCCTTGGCCTCCCAAAGTGCTGGGCTTATAGGCATGAACCACTGAGTCTAGCCTGGGGTGAGAAAACTTTTGGCCTCAGGACAGTCCCACCTTGAGATTTCTACTGTACCTGCATCGCCTACCTACAGACTTGAATAACCTGGCTACAAAATAAGTAGGCTGGGCAGCTGAGATCTCAGAATAACATGACACTCTCTCTCTCTCTCTCTCTCTCTCTCTCTCTCTCTCTCTCTTCACTTTGCTTTCTCTGAACTTCCCCTCGTTATTCATTTAACAAATAGTCATTGAGCATCTATGGTATACCAGGTATTGCACCATGTGTTTGGAATGCAGCAGTGAAAAAGGCGGCAAAGTCCCTGCCTTTATTGAGCTCATAATCCAGAGGGGGTGGCAGATATTGAACAGATTAACAGCTGGATACAGAATTAGAAATTATGACAAGTGCCTTGAGAGAAAACAAAGGGGATGGGTAAGAGAGATATCCAGGGTACACCGACTTGAGATCAATTGGTCAGAGAAAACCTCTCTGAAGAAGTAGGTTTATACTAGAACCCCCAAAATTAATGAAAACTAGTTGGGTAAGAGGTTGACAGGGAAAGGCATTACTGACAGAGGGAACAGAAGGTGCAAAGACCCTGAGGAGGGAAAGAGATGCTGCTAAGTGCAAATAACTCAGTGACTGGCTCTCTCTCTCATCCTTCATTATTTCTATTTTTCCCTTATTACCTAAATATTACACTGTTTCTATCTAGTTTCTTTGTTACTGTCTCCATAAATTAAGGATTATGTAAAACACAAACACTTTTAGGCAACTGGGCTGAGATCCAACTTGTGTTTGCTATTTAGAAGCTAGGTAACACTTCTAGGAGGTCATCTGTATGACATAGGGCCAATGAGGGAGAGGGTAATCCTGTGATTGCAAGTTTATTTCAGAACCTCACAGGAAAAGAATCCATTCACTCATGAACACAGAGATCTACTGATACATTTGATGAACAGAGAGACTCCATAGAAGCCACGTTGCAAAGAGGATCAATGGAAACAAAAGGAGAGAGGGATGAACTGGACACTGAAATGTAGAACCTGAATACTAGAGACAATTGTGGTTTATGTACGACATTCCTCTCTGAGAAATTGCTCTAAATCAGGTGTCTGTGATGCCTCACTGCCCTGGGAATACAGAGCCCATTTCAGAAACCGCTAGTTTCCTACCCTCTCTGTCTGTCTTTGTATGAAACCCCAGTTTTGTTTGGAGTGGTCTTGTGCTCAGCTACAAGACTAAATTTCCCAGCTTCTTTTGCAGCTGGATGTGACAAGGTGACTAAATTCTGGCCAAATGGAAATATCATACAAACTTTCCTGAATAATCCTTCAGGAAATTGACCTAGCCAGGGAGCCTGTCTCTTTTGCCCTTTCCTCAGCTTCTTTCTTGCTGCCTGGAATGTAGCTATGATAGCTGGAGTTCTAGCAGTTATATTAGGTCATGAGGTGACTTCAGAATAAAAATTCCATGTCAACAAAGTGCAGCAGAAGGAAGAAGCTTTGAGGCCAGATAATAAAACCTCTATAGCACCCCTTTGCTACTTACTTTGAGATTTCTCTTATGTGAATAAAAATATACTTCCATGTTACAGAAGGTAATGTTTGATGTGGTTTCTTTGGTTTTATGCATGAAGCATAGTTTCTAAAATGTGCAGCCAAATGTAACTTGACTCAAAAATCATATGTTTGTTTCAGTTACCTATGTGAACAACTATAATTTTTTATTATTATTATTTATTTTATAATTTTTTGAGACTGTCTTGCTCTATCACCCAGGCTGGAGTGCAATACTGTGATCTCGGCTCACTGCAACCTCCGCCTCCCAGGTTCAAGTGATTCCCCTGCCTCAGTATCCCGAGTAGCTGGGACTACAGGCATGTGCCAGCAGGCCTGGCTGATTTTCGTATTTTTAGTAGAGACAATGTTTCACTGTGTTAGCCAGGATGGTCTCGATCTCCTGACCTCGTGATCCACCTGCCTCAGCCTCCCAAAGTGCTGGGATTACAGGCGTAAGCCAACACACCCCGACCATAATTTATTATTTTTCATGATTCTTTGGGTCAGGAATTTGGGCAAGACACAGTTGGATAGTTCTTTGGCTTCACAGGTGCTGGCTGGAGTCATTTGTGTAGATGCATGTATCTGAGAGCTTGGCTAGGGCTGGGACATCCATGATGGCCTTCAGATCTCAGGAAACTCTGCCCATGTGACCTCTAAGCATTTACTAGTTTTGGTTGAACTTCTTCCAGTATGTTCACTGAGTGCCAAGAAGAAGCAAAAGAGAGCTGCTAAGTTTCTTAAGCCTGTGTTCAGAAGTCCCAGAACATCAATTCTATCATCTTCTATTGGTCAAAACACATCACAAGTCCAGACAGATTCAAGAGGAGGAAAGTAGAGTTCATCTCTGTTATGAGCAGCTTGCATGAACAAGAATGGCAGTAACAACTGGTGATCATATTTGGGGACTCTCTACCAAATTAGTTAAAAGAACACTATGGCACCAGCCATTTGAGCCCCTCTACTCCCAAACCATCCCCTGAAAACTGGATAGAAAATGGAAAACCTATCAGGAGAACACTATGAGTTTGGTAATAACGAAGCTACACGATATGACAGAGAGAAAGGAGGTCACTACCACCAACAGTGTGGTCCAGGATGTTTGCTAGTGACATCATTGTGGAACAGGAGACAGCAGTGGATGATGAAACTAGCTAGACGAAAAGATTCCAGAGTTGCAGAGATTGGTTTGAATTAAACATGAGAACATTCTCTTCTCTTTCTCTTACTTACATTTTGGACCTCAGCATAGACTCTCGAAGAGACCTAAGAGTTTGCTTCCTCTATTTGAAAGATGATCAGGGACACCTAGTGATATAAGCTGTTAAGGTGACCTTCCTAAGTTGCACAAGCTGCTAATGTCCAAGGGACATTTACATTGCATAAAAAAATTTGCATATTCTTCTTAATTTAAAATAAAACTTATTTATGTATTTTTATATGTATATCTATACATAGGAAAATTCTGAAAAAACATATACAAAATTTTAATGGTTACTATACCTGGGTTATGAAATGAATGAATGAATTTGTCTTCTCCTTGCTTATCTATAAATTTTGTATTATTCTATAATGAACATGTATTATTTGCATAATTTTAAAGTTTATTTTTACTAAAATATAAAATTAACTATCTCATACTTCTTTTAAGGAAAAAAATAAAGTTACTTTTCGCTTACAAGTGGCCTTTAATTTATCATTTTTACAGCAAATTGGTAGTCATCCTTGCTAGAAAGGGTCCTGTCATGCCTCAGATCTTCTCAGTATAATCGTAATATTCCTGCACGGAGATTCACAATCCCATGATATACATCTTAGGTGTTGCAACGCCAAAGATTAAAGAAATTTCAAAGGCACAACCAGAAGGTTGAATTATTGAAATGCTAATGAAGACATGTCCTCAGAGAAAATCGCAGGGAGTCTTCACAGTTTTTAAGGCTTCCTCTGAAAGACCTTTGCAGAATAAACATGGTGTTCAATTTATGTTTCTCAAAAGGTCTACTGGAATTTGAACTGCTCCTCCCAGAGCGTATTTTAAAAGCAGAAGTTTGAGCATTAACCAGTATAATTTCCATTTGGCACCTACATGATTCATATGTCCAAAATAAGAATTTTTATTTAATTCTAAAACAAATTAATTCACTTAATTAGTCTGCAGGTGTATAGGATGTTGAATGGATTGGGTTGACTCCAGCAGAAGGAATAATATATTGCTAGGAAATGTTGCAACATATTTACATAAAATGTCAGCATTTCTATGTTTGAAAAGATTGAGCTTTTAAAAGATATCACGTCCAAGGAAGTTAAGCTTTTGTATGCTCACTATCAATCTCTTAAATGTCTCTGTGGCAAAGGTGATTATAATCATCTCCTCTGTTACAAAAGCCTATGGACAACAACCAGACATAAATAGCCCAAATGACTGTAAAGTTACCTCTAGATATATTTCAAATATTACATATATATGTATATGTATATGAGTTTATATGTGTTTGTGTGTGTGTGTGTGTGTGTGTGTGTGTACCGACAGACGGAACGGAGTATGGATAGATGAATAGATTAGGTAGATAGGAAGATAGATGATAGATACATACATAGATACATAGATATTACACATAAATGGATATAGACATTCTATATACAGTATGCATAAATCTACACAGGCTTTTAAGAAACATATTCATCAGGTGAAAAAATACCACCCATAACCTTAATTAAAATGTCTCCTTATAGATTAAAAATTATGCAGATTTTTCATGTTCTCTTGTTAGTTTGACCTCTAAAATTGTTTGAATGCCATGATGTAACTATCGGAGAAAAATTCAACCTTTTGTGTGACTTTGTGTCACTCCTGGAACACCAGAGAAGAGAGATCAAATACTTTGACCCTCATTACTGATAGTTTTCATGTATAATTAAATGATTTTCTAAACCAAAAAGTTGTCCTGATTAGAAATGTGAACATGGCAGCCTAATTCGCATGTAGCATGCTTGGGCATTTATATGTTGTCACACACCCATAACTATACTGTAGGCTACAATAAATTCTACAGTGGTAATTTCTTGAAACACTGGAAGGGGAATATGTGAGAAATAA
>NW_012104932.1:154118-156892 GCF_000951045.1 Mandrillus leucophaeus | reverse complement strand
TGTCAATCTCAACTACTTCTCAAAGGAGTCACTCTTGAGTTCCCTTCATGGCATTCTATTGAACAGAACTCACATGTGGCAAGGCTTAGCTTAGAGACATAGAGACCCTGGAATGTCACAGGACTGATTTTTGTAAAGAGGCTCTGGCCAGAATGAAAGATAATATTTAAGTCTAACAATCAGGCACTGGTTCCCAAAATTACTACTTTGAGCAAAGAGGGTGAAACTAAGTCTCTTCCTACCTTTTCAGGTTAGAGCACATTTCAAAACAGAAGCTTCCTAAGGACTAAGAGTCCCACAGGCATATGGTTCAGCCTGTGATCCAATTAACTGTCCATGAGAAGAAACAATTTGACGGAGACCAGAATGTAAACTGCATGACAGTAGGAAGTTGGTGTGTCTGGTGCACTGGTCCTCATTGCCTAGACTAGGTCCTGACACTTTTAGGCATTAGATGTTTGTTGAATGAGGGAGTGACCCTATGATGTTGGTTGCTGACATGCAAATATCCTCTGACTAAATTCCCAGAAAACGTGTTTGTTTTTCTACACAGGGACTATAAACTCAAAATATAGGCAGCCTGGAATATGTATGGCAATTTTTATTTTCTGTACCTACACGTATACATACATTTACATATATGTATATATAGAGAGAGGGAGACAGACGCAGACAGGGAGAGAGAGATTGATTTAATTTACTTAGGCTCAATACTACTTATTGAGATGAACGATAGAACTCTATCCTACTTCAGCAACACTCAACACTGATGGCAGAGGCTGCATCTGAAGATGAGGCTGGGAATGAAAACGGCAGCTAAGGAGTGACTAAAGGACCGGCAAAAATGATGAGATCCGGGAGACACAGCATCAGCAGGGCCTTTGGCATCAGCCAAGCCACACGACACATTTTCAAGGTGCATTGTAAGCTACTGGCATCCTCAAGTTAGAAGAGGCCTTGGGATGGGGAGGAAGGTAGGAATCCAGGAATAACAATGCAATAATGGGTGAGGACTCAGAAAATTGTAATTATCCTCATACTCATGGTACTCTCTGAGACTGCTGGCATGGTTTAGGGAAACAAGGGTTATACATGCATTCACAGTGATTTGAATCTGCTATACTCCAGCTGCACCAACACAGAGCCAGTGAAATGGACCATAGTATGGAAAATATAGTGTGTGATTTACTTCTGTCAACTTGTAAAGCTGAGACAGATTTCTGCAGCTGCATTGGACAAGCTGCAATCCATTGAGCTCATTAAGATGTCAATGACCAATCACAGGGACTGTGTTTTTCAGCAACCCACTTGGGAAGTATCCCCCTCCTTGCTGTGGGCCCATAAAACGTGGGGGTTTCTAGATGTGGTGCACAACTTTATCCACAATCCTGAAGTGCAGAACCTTCTGAAGCCCATTAAAAAAAATTTTTAAAACAAATTTGGTGATTGAACAGATGAATGTCCACTCCCAATTTTTATCTCACTTATTGCAAATAGCCATACATTTTGCTGCTGAAATTTAATGCTTGGGTGCTGCCCCAGGAACTGCTGGAAGCATTGCATAGTGTATGGGAAATGCTCCAAATTGCCTTTCTAAAACCCTAAACCTTTTGAATTCTGAAGCCCATCTGGCCTTGGGAGCTTTAGATAAGGGATTGTGTACCTGTGTTTCACTTTTCTCCTATAGAGACAGTCTTATTTTGGGTTTAGAAGTATTTTATAGTAATTATTCTTTCTATTAACCCTCTCTAAACAGAGAGTTGTGTTTCTCCTTTTAAACTCACTTGTAATCACACATTTCCATGCCAATTCAAAATAAAAAAAGTAAGTCATTGTAGAAAATACCAAGTGGTTACTATATGCTAGATCCTGTGCTAAAAGTTTTTGATTTGTTTTCTCTTAGTGACAATGTAACAGGGCCTAAGCCCTGGCATCCTAGTAGAACTACCATGAACACATGCTTACATTCTTCTTGGTTCCTTGATGACCACAGTCACTGAATCTTCTCTGGACATCTGCCTTAGTATTGCTGACTAGCTCCAACAGCTTCTACAGAGGGTCCAACCTGACTCTATGGCATTCCTGAGCCTCTCACAGCACCTTGTTCTTCCCCTTCACAGCATTTATCACATCGACGATTGTATTCTCTTGCTCTGTTTAATGCCATTCTCCCCTCACCCTTGCCCCATATTAAATCCCCACGAGGTGTGGGCTGTATCTAGTTTAGTCACCATAGTGTCTGGTGTATAATAACTGATTTCAGTTGATTATTGCTACATAACAACACATCACCCCCAAATTTAGTGGCTTAAAATATATTGTTTTCAACATTCTGTGGGTTGCTGGGCAGATCCTCTTCTGGCTTCACTTGATGTCACTTATTCAGCCAGATGGTTGTTTGGGTAGGGAAAATCCAAGATGGTCTCACTTACATGTCTGGAAGTCAGTGTTGGATGCTGGCTAGGTTGGCTTCCTTTTGTAAAGGTCTTGGAGTTTCAAGAGAGCAACGGAGAAAGTGTCAGGGCCTCTTGTGGCCCAGGATTAAAAGCTCACGCCCTATCCCCTCTACCACATTCTACTGGTCAAAGTCAGTCACAAGGCCAGTCCAGACAGAAAGGGGTATAGATATAGCTCCTGTCTTTGGATAAAAGGAGAAGCCAAAGGGCATGCATATTGGGATGGGTGGAATCAGTGGCTATCAAACCACAAATTTACCACACTATTCTCTCTGGCCACAAATTAATCATCATTTTTCCACATGGAAAATATATTTA